>NW_028230525.1:0-93964 GCF_043228905.1 Azolla caroliniana | reverse complement strand
AAGTTGGGGTGAGAAAATATGTTCTAAAGTTAAAAGGACTTATTTTGTGGCAATTGACAATGCTAGAGAAGTCACAAAATCTCAACCAGGAAGAGAGAGAACTCTGCAAGGTCACATATCATCATATTCGCCATTTGAATTGGTGTGTAGGGTGGCATTAAGTTTGGTGTCATAGTGTTCTTTAGATCCCTAGATAGAAGGGGTTCTATAGTTTATTGTAAGTTAGTCATGGTGGTGTTTTTTCTTTTGTAATGAAAGCCATTATTTACGAAAAAAAGAGAGTGGGAGGGAGAGCTTGTACAATGTATACTATATAGTATATAGTGAATCATCTTAGAGAGAGGGAGAGAGAGAGAGAGGGAGGGAGGGAGGGAGGGAGGGAGGGAGGTTTGCAAAACCAATTTGTGAACTGGATCGGTTCAGGTTTGAGATCCCATAAACGGTTTAGGCTTAGCCGGTTTGGCTTGGATCAGGCCAAACCGGCTAAGCCTAAACCGAATCGTTGTCGATCCCTAGGCCCATCTACCAACTGAGCTAATGTCCTATCATGATGGTCCCCTTGACCCTACCAAGAAGGTTGCAACATCGATAACTCACCCCATTATTCATCCCTCAAGATCCAAGGCATGGTTTTGCCTCACCGTCATTCCCACTCTTGGAATAGTGATTATCAGACCAAGTGATGAAAAAACATTAACTCTCCCTAAAAAGGGGCAATTGTAACTTCCAATACATCAACCTTGTTATAACTTTGTTATAGTCACTACCCATGTTAGCAACCTCTTTAACTTTGTTATAGTCATATTTTAAATCAAGGTGATGCCTCAATCATGACTTCACAAGAATCCCATAATATACCAAAAACCATCCAAAGAATACAACTTTTTTAGGAATTTGCATGGCCCATAGCCATTTCCAATAAGCATCCAACCAAGAGTCTTACATTACTTGATCTCCAAAATCTATGAGCCACTAGCACAACACCCACCTCCTTAATAATTCTTTACCCATTTTTACAGAGTACTGAAAAAAAGGGAATTGCTTACCTAGTATTCCTTGCGCTAATATGATTTGCCATTTCCACTCACTTGAATCCCACAGAATGTGGTCCATGGACTTATTCTCATAAACCCACAATTCAGATAAATTATTTATATCATTCGGATGTGGATTCAATATCTATTTTTTACCGTTCTTCCACGATATACGAATAAGCAACATACTCTATTGAGTTACAACATCATCTTCCATAAAGATAGAATCAAACCATCCAAAATGAAAACATTGAAATAAAGACATTCATGAGGGTTTTTATAGCCCATGATCCCCAACAAGACATGTAAGGATGAAAACATACCATACCAAAATAGACAAAATTGAGAAGGTTGAAAGGAAGAAATCATAAACACTCTATCCATCTCAGAATACATAATGTTCCCTCCCCAAATTGTTCTACAAACATGATTTTTGTTTTTTATCGATGACATGATGGATTCCGACCATAGAGAGAAAGGGAGCCGGAGAGCGCAGGAATAGGGGTGTGGATGGATGCACACAAAGGTTGTCTCTATGCACAATATGTGCAAATAACGTAGGACTGGTAAGTACTAGGGGATAGGGTTTTGATGGGTACTTTAATATCCCACACGTATAGAGAAGAATAATAGTGATAGATAAGAGGAAATCAAGGAGAAAATCAAGGAGGAAAAGCAGTTGTAGTAAAAGCTTGATGTAACGGTCTTCCTCTCCTTGCGCTATAAAAGGAAGGGATAAGACTGAGGAGGGTATCAACGTTTTGGGAGGACGAAGTGAAGACTTTGGCCTTCCCGATCTCTGTTTATGTCGTCATGATGTGAGACCTCCGTTTCGCGTTGGTAGCCCCTGTGCACCCCATCGAAGGCTTGTTATCGTGCGTACGTGTGTGTGAGGAGCTCGAATCTCTGTTGCCGGCCATGTCCGGTTGTACTCTTTCTGGTTCTCTGTTAATCATTAGTATTTTGTTGAGTCTCTTCTTGTGTTCGGATATTTTCGAGTTGTTCCCACTTATTGCATGTTCGTCGCGCCCCGTGCTCATGTTCTTATCCCCGTTTTGTTTTTGTTGCGTGTGCACGTCCAAGTCTGTGAGCCCGTGAGCTTATCGCTGATATCCGACATATGGTCCAAAACAATACACATATCAGAGACCGTGCACTCACTGTTTCGGATCGGATACGTTGTCGTGAAGATTCCGGGCCATAGGTGGAAACAATGTGAAACATGCAGGAACACTGGTGTGCACAAATGCATACCCCTAGTGAATTAAATAGTGTAAGTACTAGGCATAGGTAGAAAGAGGTGTACTAGGTAGTTAAGGCATTAATAGGGATTCAGACATTGCGTAAGGAGGGAGAGTTACATGGAGAGCAAATAAGGGGGAAGAATCTAGGAAGGGAAAGCGACAGGTCATGAATGCTCTTTAACGGTCGCTCCTTGTGCTATAAAAGGGGCGACCTTTGACCATTTTAGGGATGTCATCTAGAGAGGAGGGGAGATGAGGAGTCCTACGACGGAACACCGGAAGGCGCTTCCCCTGCTCGCGCCAGACGCCTGAGTTCTCCCGACTAGGGGATCGACCTTCTGCATGCCTACGTATCTTTGTATCTAACTATTGTAGAGCTCTACGCTCTATCACCGGCACTGATCCGGTTGTAATCACCCACAGCGCCACACACATGTTTTGATTAATAGAAACTTATCTACCTAACACAAGTTGTTCTTAGCATCTCTGTCTACGCCTGTGTCTACACACGATCCTCTTACACACACACTCTCTCTCTTGTTTCGCTAACCTTCTCTATTTAACCACGATCTCAGGGCTTACATAAACCACAAACTCTTCTTCCTACTTCTTGATTCCTTGGTTCAAGACCCCCGTGGTCCTGCCCAACTTCTACGCATCCGCGAGGATTTTCTCGACAACGTGTCCGGAAACCGATCTGGCGGAGCTTTCCGAACGTCAATCCGGACCACCTTTCTTCTCTCACCGGCTCCTCGGTCCAAGACCCCGGTGGTCCCGCCCTCTTCCAACACGTACGCGCGGATTTCCGCAACACTGTCGAAGAAGAAAAAGACAATGAACTCCTTACTAACCCACCTTCTCCTCTATCAAAATAAGCCCACTTCAACCTAGTTCTTTTATCTAACATTATTCTCTCCTCTTTTAGAAATAGTGGGTTCATTACGAGGGGTTGACACAACCATTCCTCCATAAATGATGGTAGAGATTGGACTAAATTATGCTTCCAATCAAACCATGCCTTCATTATACCCATAAAAACTTTATCATGCCGAAAAATATCAATGGAATGAGTAAAATCTCTTAAAAACCACCATCTAATACTATCTTTCCAATTGCCACCTGTAGAAGGCACCTTAATCATTCTCTGCCTTAAAATGTTTTTCCATGGCTCCCGGCCTGGTAAGGTGGTTGTTGACAATCAAGTATTGCTTGCTTTCATGTGGTACATTTTGTCGGCTTGGTTGTGCTCACGTTCGGCTTTATCACAAGTGTTGAGAAAACAGGTCCCTCCGGATGGGAAGAATAGCCGAATTGGTCGATGGCGAACTTAGTCGAGGCCAAAAAATCAACTAACCGAAAATCGGATAATAATCTATTCGGCTAATAGCCGAATCGGTCAAAGCCGACTCGAGGCTATAATTGTAAATAACCTCAATATGTGTCCTTAGTGGGCTATATTTGTAAATAGCGTATATAGTGTATATGAGTATAAATATAGTTAGGGCAAGTAGTTATGATAATTGTGAATTATCATTGTGGAACAAGTTACAAGGTGTAGTTGCTTGTGTAACTAGAGTGGGAGAGTGTGTGAGTAACTCCATAACTATCTGTGATGAAGAAGAGCTCAAGGTTGTTGCCTTGACGCTTCTTGTTGTATTCCTCCCATCATAGTGGTTCTGTTTGGAGTTTGTGAACTTCACATGGTTTTTCCCTTTCCGGGTTTTCCACGTAAAATCCTTGCATTTGTATTTCTGTATTTTTGTTCTCGTTGTCATGGAAATCCGCGCTTGCGGGTTGGTCGAACAGGACCACCGGGGTCTTTGACCAAGGAGGATGGATCGGGTGACTTGTGCTTGTAAGGAGTCGACCTTTGTTTAGGTTTACAATCGGGTCGTTCTTGTTGTCAAAGATGCTTGTGTGGGTTGACTGAGAGAAAGAGAGAGAGAGAGAGAGAGAGAATAAAGAGATTGTGAAAATATTTACCGCACCACAAAGATCGTGAAGATTTTCGGCAACAGTATGAAAATCGTGTGGAACGAGGGAAATCGAGAAGATGCAATATGCACACGTATGAAAGGAGTGATGGTTAGACGTGTATGTTAACACATGAATGTGCATGTGTAATGTGTGTTTAGGTGTTCATTACAGAAATATATAAAGTAAGTCAAACACATACAATGAGGTGCAAGGCAGGGTTTGAACCTTACACCTCTAAGATTGGAGGCAATTGACATACCATTAGACTAGATTATTTCCTTTAAAACTTATTTTCTTCATTGTACTTTTCACACGAACTGCTGGTACATGAGAGCTTGGATGAGGTACATGGTCATCATGCATTGCATGTGATGCATGAGCGCCAAATGGCAATCATGCATTGCATGCATTTCATGCATTGTATGCATGTACTACACCCTCACATGCACATATGCATGGGGGCATCTATATAAGAAGGAGAGGAAGGGAAAGGAAATCAAGCAATATATGCAATCAATAATAATTAATAAATCCTAGTTATCTCATTGGCAATGTGTCTTGTATCTCAACTATCCACCCCCACCAAACCTCACGTCCTCCGGTACGTGCCAAGAAGTGAGTGTGAGATTTCGGTTACGGTGATCGATCAATTTCCTCCATGTCCTCATCAACCTCGCTCACATTTGTGGGTTCCGTCGTACTATCTTCATTGTTGAGGTCATCTAGGTTAGGACCCTCATCTTGTCTTTTCTTGAATATCTTTACTCTTTTCCTTGCAATTGGTATGGCCAACCTTGATCCGTCTAGCTCCGCGAGGTGGTAGCTGGCGTTGTCGTTGGCACTCATCACCACATATGGTCCAAACCACCTTCTTGCGAACTTCCTTGTCGTCCTGTGTTGGTTGTCTAGGCTGTTGTCGTAGACCAATACCCAATCTCCTTCTTCGATCTTCTTGGGACACAGTCGGTGTGTCTTATCAAACCGAATCTTATTCTTCACGAGGGCTGTCTCCATTATCTTTCGCGCATTCTCTAGGTCTTCGGGTCTTCTTTTGAGTTGCCTTATTCGTGCCACCAATAATTCTTCTCGGCTCATCTCATTCTCCCATGGTATTGCTACCCATGAGACGATCGTCCTCTCGATGGGCATTATTGGTTTTTGTCCATACATGAGCTCTGCTGGCATATAGCCTGTCACGGAACTGTCCGTAGTTCTATCGTCCCACAATGCATAGGGCAATAATCGCGGCCAATTCCCAACTCAACCATTGCATGCTCATACGATGGCTTTGACTATCGGCCCATGCCCTCACTCGATCTTCCCATTTGCTTCCGGATTATAGGCAGTTGTGAGGGAGAGGTTTACGCCTAGTCGCTCGAAGAGCTCCATTGCTTCGTGTGCATCTAGCTCCCCTCGGTCGGCCACTATCTTTCTCACATATCCGTATCGGCAAACGACCTCTTCGAGTAGAAATTTGCATACGGCTGTCGTCGCCTTATTTACTAAGGCTCGTCCTTCTACTTGGTTTGTCAGGTCTTCCCTCGCTAGCACCAAGTACTTCATCTGTCCCACTCCCATTGGCATCAAGACCAGATCCACCATCCATTTAAAGTGTATGGTGAGTGGGTATGTTGGTCGTAATCCATCATGGTGACGTACGTTCGAATGTACTTGACAACTTTTGCATGTGGACACAAAATGTAGTACATCTTTATACATGCTCGGACACCAGTACTTTTCCTTTAGCTTTTCAAATGTTGCCCACGTTCCTCTATGACCTGCCCACGGACTTTCGTGGAATTCAGACATCAACGTTCTTTGGTCATCTTTCTTCACCACTACTCGTCGTGGCATCCCTGTCCTTCTCTTTGGATGCCGCCAGAGGAATCCTCCCTTCAAAAAGTACTGGTAAGCTTTCTTTCATATTTGTAGAGCCTCCTCCTTCGTCCATGAAGCATCTGCCATCATCGTTCTCAAGAATCTTCCGATTAGTAACCACTCCCCTTCATACTCGTTTTCGTTGAAAGCGTGGAGGGTTGTGTGCCTCTGTCTTTTGCCGACAGTTGGGCTGCCTTGAAGAAGTCGAGGGCGACGTTTTCATCTTCTGAAACCATATCACTTTCATCCTCGAATCTTGCTCTTGACAGCATGTCAGCCATGGCATTTTTCTTCCCAGCAATGTGGCGGATCTCCGGGTTCAAATACTTTATATAAGCAATCCACCTTAACATAGCCAAATCTGGTGTCGCACATCCGGAGATCATCCCAAGGATTGGGAGGCAATCCGTTTCAATTACCACCTCTGACCCGATCAGGTAGTCCTTGTCTACTTTTACTACAGACACGATACCCCAGAGTTCCCGCTTTACTTGGGCGTATCCTTGTTGTCAATCGCTAAGAACCTTTTCTCCGAACCGGATGACGTACCGTATGCTATCTTCTCCTTCTTGGTTGATGACCCATCCAATTCCCGTTGGACTCGTATCTACTGTGACGTAGATGGGCATCCCTTCTTTGTAGACGACTTTCCTTAAAGCTGGTGTTGCCACTAGTAGCCCTTTTAACCTCTCCATCGCCTCTGTGTGTATCGGTTCCCATTTGAATTTCTCCCTTTTTTCAGTAAGCTATACAAGGGTTCGGCCACATGAGCATAGTGTGGAATCCAAATGTGGTAGAACACACATGCTCCTAAGAATCTCTTGAATAGCATTCACCTTTGCGGGAGAGGATTTTCGTCCATATGGTCCACAAAGATGTCCCACTACTAGGATCTTGTGTTGGCCAAATGCTAATTCCTAAACCGGAGAATGTGAGCCCTGCACCTTCCAGTCTTTCTAGCACTCTTCCGCAGTCTTTAATATGGTTTGAAACAAATCTTCGACATCCATCTTGATCTAAAGACTCGTCATTCTCTGATTCGGGGCACCCCTTTATAGGGATATCATCGAGGAAAGGCATCGTAATATCTGGGATGCAGTCTCTTAGTACTTTGTGCATGGCGTTCATCATGTGGGCCACCGAGTTAGTTGCCCCTTGCGGTACTGTACACATCCTTACTAGCCCGATGGGCGTCCGCATCGTTGTGATGTCTCGACTATCCAAAGACAATTGAAATTGGTCGTATCCAGAATACAAGTCTCCAATCGAGTAAATCGACCTTTCTGCAAAAGCTTTAGCAAACTCATCAACACTGGGTCCAATACCAACATTACGAATGGTGACCTTGTTTACTAGTTGCAGATCTTGGATAAATCGAAGCGCTCCATTTTTTTTCGGCACTGTGAACCACCTATTTGAATAAGGCGCATTACATGGCTCAAGGATTCCCATTCTAATATTTTCTTTTAACAACTCCAACAATCATGGAATGTGAGCTCTTGGAACCGGAATTGGCATCAAGTTCCATGGCACATGGGATATTGTAAAGATAACCATTGGTTCCACAAGCGTTGGGTCACACATCCGATTTCTTGTGGGGAAAAGGCAAATGCTTTCCCATGTTGCTCCAACATTTTTCGGAACTTGGACTCTTCTTTGGGAAGCAAAAACTCACCCCCACCAACTTTGAGCTTCTGTCGAGTTTCCTCGGTGAAGACATGCCCTACTCCTTTCGGGTCTCTAAGGCACGAATCTCGTGCTACCTCCTTTATTCGTTGCCAACCGTCTTCAGGCAAGGGAGCCGCCACAGGTTTGACCTTCTTATCCACAGTCTTGTATTTGGTATTAACTTTGACTTCATCTGTCGCGACACCTTGTTCGTATTCGTTGATGGCGGTGTATAAGGCGACAAAGTTGATTGGAATTATTTTGTTGACTTGCAATTTCGATTTGATGACTTTCTCCATTTCCCCAAGAGTATCATCTGACGGGAACTGAAGGCTCCTTATGCACAATGCTCGGCCACAACCGAGCTTAGGATCATACACAGAAAAACGGGAAACAAATGCACGCGACACGCGACACAATGTTTACCTGGAAAAACCCCAAAGAGGAAAAAACCACGGCAGCCCACAGGCTGCAAACTATCACTATGTTGGAATGTACAAAAGCAGTGAGTTCACGGAGGCAACGACCTCATACTCACAATCTTCGCCACAGGCGGCGGTTACAACAGAGGCAGCGACCTCTTTCTCTCTCTCTCTCTCTCTCTGTACACTGTTACGTGCTCTCTCTTCTTCTTACACCAACAAGAAAAATAACAACATTATACACATATTTGCCCTAAGTCATATTTATACTAATATGACTTTTCGGCTATTTACAAATATAGCCTCGATGGGCTCTCAGAAACATATTTACGAATATGTCTCTTCCTCCGGTTCACACCCTTCACTATTCTTCTCCCTTCCCATCCGGAGGGACCTGTCTCCCAACAAACTCCCCCTTCACTCCGGCATGGGGTGTCTTATCAATCTGATCTGCTTCCGGCATGCATCCAGCTTGTCGGGTATCAGAACTTTGGTCAGCATATCTGACCCGTTCTCGGCCGTGTGGATCTTCGTCAGCGCGAACTCCTGGTCATCTACTCTTTCCCGGATCCAGTGATATCTTCGCTGGATGTGCTTCGTCCGAGAATGGTAGGCCGCATTCTTAGCAAGGTGGATGGCACTTTGACTGTCGCAATAGAGTCGGTATTCCTCTTGCCGGATACCGAGCTCTCCGATGAAGTCCTTCATCCATAATATTTCCTTGCTGGCTTCCACAGCCGCCATGTACTCCGCCTCTGTGGTCGACAATGCAACCGTCTTCTGCAGCCTCGACTGCCACGAAACAACTCCCCCTGCATATGTCATTACATACCCGGATGTAGACCGGCTGGTATCCACATCAGCCGACATGTCCGAATCGGTGAAACCGTCCAGTTGAGGTTTTCCGAAGCCGAATCGGAGACACATATTTGAAGTGCCCTTCAAATACCGGAGTATCCATTTGACCGCGTTCTAGTACTCCTTGCCAAGATTGCTCATAAACCGGCTCACCACTCCGACTGCGTATCCTATGTCCGGTCGGGTACAAACCATTGCATACATCAAGCTCCCGATGGCAGAGGCATATGGAATCTTCATCATATCCTCCTTCTCTGCTTTCGTCTTCGGGCTTTGCTTACTGGATAGCTTGCAGTTTGCCGGAAGTGTCGATCCGACCGGTTTTGCTTCTGACATGTTGAACCGGTGAAGCACCTTTGTCACGTACTTCTCCTGTGACAACCATAATTGCTTCTATGAACGGTCCCGAATGATATGCATCCCCAGCATCTGTCTTGCCAGACCCAAGTCTTTCATTGAGAAGGTCCGGTTGAGAGCCTTCTTCAGCATCCGTATTTTGACTTGGTCACGTCCGACGATCAACATGTCATCCACGTACAGGAGGAGTATCAAGAAGTCGCCTCCTTCGTACTTCTTCACAAACACGCAGTGATCGGCCTGCGTCTTGTGGTACTCTTGATCGGTCATGAAGGAATCGAACTTCCGGTACCATTGTCAGGGAGCCTGCATTAGTCCGTACAGGCTCTTCTTCAGCCGGCATACTAGGTGCTCCTTCCCTTTCTCCACAAATCCTTCCGGTTGCTGCATGTAGATCTCCTCTTCGAGGTCGCCGTGAAGGAATGCCGTCTTCACGTCCAGCTGCTCTACCTCAAGATCCATGCTTGCCGCTATACTCAGCACCGTCCGAATGGAGGTCATCTTTACTACCGGGGCAAATATCTCGTCGAAGTCCACGCCCTTCTTCTGCTGGAACCCCTTCACTACGATCCTGGCTTTGTATCTCGGGGGGTTTCCGGCATCTCCCGGTTTCAACTTGTACACCCACTTGTTTCGGAGTGCTCGCTTTCCTTTCGGCAACTCCACCAATTCGTACGTATGGTTCTCATGCAGGGAATCCATCTCGTCCTGCATGGCACTTAACCATTTTCGGCTGTGGGTGTCATCCTTCGCTTCTTTGAAGCTTTCCGGCTCCCCCTCATCGGTCAGCAGAACATGCTCTGCATCCGGAAATCTCCAGGGGGCCCTTCTCTCTCTGAGAGGATATGTCCGTCTTTGGGCTTCGGTAGTCGGCTCCTCCATTTGCTCTTCATCCGAATCCGATTCGGGGTCTAGGCCGGTTCCGGTCTCAGCTTCCTCTACTTCTTCTTCTGCCGTATCCTCACCGTATCCGGCTGGTTCTTCGAGTGCTAACCGGTCTCTCGCCGGTTGGGTCTGCTCATCGTAGAGTCGATCCTTACCGGTCGACTCGGAGTTCATTATCTTCTTCTCCGACTCCTAGTCGGCGAGCGTCTTGTCCTTCATGAAGATAATATCTCGACTCCGGAATACCTTCTTGTCGACCAGGTCCCACACTTGGTAGCCGAACTCATCGTCACCGTAACCGAGGAATATGCATGGCCGGGTCTTTGGGTCTAACTTTCCTCTCCGGTCCTTTGCTACATGCACGTACGCGAGACACCCGAACACCTTTAGATGCCGGTAGGACACTTCCTTACCGGTCCATACTCTCTGTGGCGTGTCTCCGTCCAAGGGTACTGAGGGTGATCTGTTTATCACGTATGTCGCCGTCGACAATGCCTCAGCCCAAAACTTCTTGGGTAGTTTTGCATGCGCTAGCATACTCCGGACCCTCTCCATTATGGTCCGGTTCATCCTCTCGGCCAGTCCGTTTAGTTCCGGCGTCTTCGGCACGGTAAATTCGAGCCGGACTCCCTTCGAGCGGCAGTACTCCTCGAACTGCCCCCGGTATTCTCCTCCGTTGTCTCCTCGTACCGCCTTCAGCTTCCGGCCAGTTTCTCTTTCCACTCTCGCGTGGAGCTCTTTGAAGACGGATAACACCTGATCCTTCGTCTTCAACGGTGTGGCCCACAACTTCCGGCTGTGGTCATCTATGAACGTCACGAAGTACTGCGCTCCGGCATGTGACTTCGTGTCTACTTGACACACATCCGTATGCACCAACTCTAGTGGTGCATTACGTCTCAATGGTGGCCTTGGTCAGAAGGAGGTCCGGTTCTGCTTACTGGCCAGACAATCAGTACACTTCTCTAAGTGCACGTTCTTTACTGGAATGAGGTTGTCGTCTGCAAGCCTCTTCATCCCCTTCTTGCTCATATGACATAGCCTCTTGTGCCACAGCTCACTAGCAGTGTCGGATGCCACGTTCACTTCTTCCGGGCATAACCGGGCATTCATCAGGTACAATGTGTTGACCTTCCGGGCCCGAGCCACAATCAGGCTCCCTTTGCTGAACTTCATGACACCGTTCCGGATGCTACCCGTGTAGCCTTCATCATCTAGCCGACTGGCTGATATCAAGTTCAGACGAACCTCCGGAACGTGTCGGACATCCTTCAGCAGCAACTTGCATCCGGTTGGTGTTGACAGCCACACGTCTCCTATGCTGACAATTCGGCATGTACCTTCATTCCCCATCCGGACACAGCCGTGGTCACCGACTGAGTAGGATGAGAAGCATTTCCGGTCCGGGGTAAGGTGGAACGATGCTCCGGAGTCTACCACCCAGGTCATCTCGTCGCCAGCAAGGTTTATCTCACTCTCCTCGGTGATGAGCATCAACTCTTCTTCACTTGCCGCGATTGTTGTCGTTCCCTTCCGGTCTTTACCGTTTCGGTCCGGGGTTCGCTTCGAATCGGTACCGTCGGTTTCCTTGTCTTTACGGAAATGCCGACAGTTCTTTTGGAAGTGACCCGGCTTGCCGCAATAAAAGCAAGTGGGCCTCCCCCTTGACTTTGATCGTGTCCCCGACTTCTCCCGGTTCTGGGGACTACGGTTTCTATGTCTTCCGCGTTCCGATTCGGTAAGGAGCGCTTTGGAGTCGGAGCTCGTATCTTTATCTTTCCGACGCGCCTCCTCATCTAGCAAGCTCGACTTTACTCTTGCTAGGGATAACCGTTTTCCTTCCGGTCCGGCGTTGCCCAAAGTGACAACCAACGTCTCCCAGCTATCCGGGAGGGAACCGAGCAGGAGTAGCGCTAGTACCTCATCGGCGAGAGGTACTTCCAATGACGTTGCCTGGTGTATCAACCCCTGGAAGGCATTCATATGCTCTGCCATGCTGGAGCCATCTTGGTATCGGAGTCTTACTAGCTTCCGGAATACCGAAACCTGATTAACAACATTTTTGTTTTGAAACATTATGCCGATCTTCTCCCAGAGCTCATGAGCCTTGCTCTCTTCATTGAAGTTGTTGTACAGGCTCATGTCGATGAAGCACCGTATGTACACCGTTGTCTTCATGTGCATCACCTCCCATATCGTGGCGTCGATTTTGTCCGGTCTCTTGTCCCCGAACTGAACCGGCAGCCAGAGGTCTTTAACCACGAGCATGTCCCTCATCTTCGACTTCCATACCGAATAGTTGGAGCTGGTAAGCTTGAACATGCCGCCAAACGATTCGTCCATATTTTTGTGTCGTTTCGACTCTGATACCACTTGACGGGAACTGACGGCTCCTTATGCGCAACACTCGGCCACAACCGAGCTTAGGATCATACACAGAAAAACGGGAAACAAATGCACGCGACACAAAGGAGAGAAAAAAGGTACACAGAATGTTTACGTGGAAAAACCCCAAAGAGGAAAAAACCACGGTAGCCCACAGGCTGCAAACTATCACTATGTTGGAATGTACAAAAGCAGTGAGTTCACGGAGGCAACGACCTCGTACTCACAATCTTCGCCACAGGCGGCGGTTACAACAGAGGCAGCGACCTCTTTCTCTCTCTCTCTCTCTCTGTACACTGTTACGTGCTCTCTCTTCTTCTTACACCAACAAGAAAAATAACAACAACATTTATACTAATATGACTTTTCAGCTATTTACAAATATAGCCTCGATGGGCTCTCAGAAACATATTTACGAATATGTCTCTTCCTCCGGTTCACACCGGGTCTGCACCATCCGGCTCTCCATAGCCGGGTACTCCTCATCCGGTTCACTCCGGGTCTGCTCTCCGTAGCCGGGTACTCCTCATCCGGTTCACACCGAGTCTGCACCATCCGGCTCTTCGTAGCCGGGTACTCCTCATCCGGTTCACATCAGGTCTGCACCATCCGGCTCTCCGTAGCCGGGTACTCCTCATCCGGTTTCGGCCTCGGCCGAGATTGTTCGTCGGCACTGTTCTTCTCCCTTCCCATCCGGAGGGACCTGTCTCCCAACATCATCAAATGATATCATCTCCATGTACCCCTTTATTGGCTCTTCCTCGCTTATAATCCCGATTTCTCTAAATTCTTCCTCTAGGATTCCTATTTTAATATCTCCTCTATTCATGTTGTTAAATTTACACATCCCATTTTCAGAAAACAAGACTTCATTTTCATTAATGGGGTGACAACTTTTATTACACTGAATTGGGGACATAGTTAGATGTCCCGGACTATTGTTGTCCCTCTCCCTAATAGCCCGAATTAAAAATCCTCCCTATCTTCTTTCCCTAAGCTATGCCTACTTCTTTCATGGTTCGGTCGTACCGTGAGGAATTGAACTGAGCTTGTCCCATCTTGACTTCGTATCCGCGCATATGCTGAACCATTATCAAGTACCTTTGTCTCCATCCGGGATGTTGTTATGTAACGCTCGCCAAGGATGACAAGATGTGACGCCGATTCCTGCACAAAAAAGTGTTTATCATGCTCAACGTCACCAATAGTTACCTTAACATTAGGGCAGGCCCCATGAAGCTCTTCTATCGCCCTGCTTGCCGCTCGAATCTTCCACCCATGCATAGTATTAATGGGCCAACAACCCTTTCGATAGAAGTCAAGAGATATGAGGTTGATCTCCAAGCCATGATCAATGAGCGCCAACACTGAATCTTTCAAATCTCCCATCCGCACCGGTGTCTCGGTAGTAGCCCTAACCCAATGTGGCCTTGCAAACTGGCTATCGACAAATTCTTGTTCAGTTTCGAGACCTTCTATTGTGATAGCGCTCGTCGAGACATTTGTCGGTCTAGTCCCTTCTTCACTTGTCATTAGTCTCTTCCTTTTTATCAAGTCAATGATGACATCGTGAAATTCTTTCTTTGCAATTCCTAAGACCTCTCGTAGTGTGAACTCGATTCGGCTATCTAGGATTCTTTCTTCCATCACACGCTTAAGGTCGGTGGATTGCTCTATTGCCGAGCGTAGTTTGAATGCTAGTCTGATTCTTTCCTTCCCTCTTTTGGTTATCATTCGGGGCGGTGATGATTCCTCCCTTCTTCGAACAACTTCTCTTGTGTCATATTTCTTTGAAGGGCCTGATTGGTCATCTGGTCTTTTTCGTTTCTCTTCAACTAGGACGTCGTAGTTTTGACACATGGCCTCGACGAAGCTAGACTTCTCCTCCACAGGGTCCTCCCATCTCATCATTTCTTGGACTCTTCGTTATGCTTTGAGTGCCTCGTTCATGCAGAGCTTCCCTTATCCGACTTGATTCAATATGATTGGCCAAAATTCTCCTACTTGAGATTCTTGGGCTCTCGTCTCGTGTCCAGCCCGAATTCCAGCTGATGAGGAATAGTAAATACTTTCACTTTGTTTTCTTCCATTTCTTCCATCAACTTCTTCATACCTCCTCGGCCAAAGTTGGTGTTGAGAGGACGTTGTGTCACCGAGGAGTGAATCTGATTGTTGGATAGATAAATGATATCTCGTCGGAGGGCATTTTGGAATTCTGAGCAATCTCTCCGCTAGTGTTCCAAGGAGTCACACCAAATACACCTATGGGGAAAGTCCAAGTGACGACCTGGAAAACTTTGAGTTTCGTCCTTTCTAATTTGAGAAATTCTCATCTCTCGAAGCATGTCTACAAGTTCATCCATTCTGGCTCCATCTGTGGGTTGAGCCACTTCATCATCCCTCGGTCTTTGGGCTTGTGGTTCTTGTCTCACGTTGTGAGCTTGCCGGCCAATTTGAGCTGCAACATTCGATCTTGTCTCGTTGTCCCATTGTTGACGCTTATCAAAACGTCCACATGCTCTCTTCACTACTGCCCAATCAGAAATGAGGCCTTCATCATTCTCTAATAGTAGCCCAAGATCTCTTCCGGATCTTTCTCATCTACTGATTTGATAAATAGGAGCACCTTGCTATCAAGAATCGTTTTGTCAAGTGCAAGCAAACAATCAAATCTTTGCTCGAACTCGTGGAGCGTCGCACTCGCACTCAACTCTTTGTTAGAAGACTCCACCCAGTCCATTAAATCTTTCTTCGTCATTTGAGATGAGTCACCAAACCCATATTCTTCAAGTAAACTTTGTTCGAAAAATGACCATTCAGGATTGGCATCTTGTAGCTCTAGGACCCGAGAGTAAAGACTTGAAGTTACAATCCTTGAGAAGCTTGCCACTTGTCTTGCCATAGAAATACCCTTTTTCCGCATTTCTGTTTTGTAGGTTTTAAGGTATCGTGTCACATCTCTACCATCAAAGCATCCGTTGGCATCCACGATCCTATCGCTGGCAACGTCAAGGCCTGCGACGGTGTCTCTCTCTTGAAGCATTTGGTCCATCATCCTCGCCATTGCTTGTGCTAGACTATCATTAGAGTCTCTAGCACTTGAAGTTCCGGCCATCCTCCCTTACCGTTCTTCATGTCGGGTTCACCAATTAATGTCGCGGAAATCCGCGCCTGCGGGTCGGTCGAAGGGGACCACCGGGGTCTTTGACCAAGGAGGATGGATCGGGTGACTTGTGCTTGTAAGGAGTCGACCGTTGTTTAGGTTTACAATTGGGTTCTTCTTGTTGTCGAAGATGCTTGTGTGGGTTGACTGAGAGAAAGAGAGAGAGAGAGAGAGAGAGAGAGAGAGAGAGAGAGAATAAAGAGATTGTGAAAATATTTATCGCACCACAAAGATGTCGTGAAGCACGCTACACATGTGCCAAACGTTGCGATGTGCGCGTTACACGTGCGCAGACAAGCACCGGCCTCTATCCGCAAGTGGTGATGGAGGAGCGAAAGGATCGTTGAAGACAATGGAACGGTGGAAGGATTAGCACTTGCGAGAAGTATTAAAGATAGATATGGATGAGAATCCCAACTCCCGGTTTGAACTTTTGACTTCAAAGTTGAGATACAAGACACATTGCCAATGAAATAACTAGGATTACTTTGCATACATTACTTGATTTCCTTTCCCTTCCTCTCCTTCTTATATAGATGCCCCCATGCATATGTGCATGTGAGGGTGTAGTACATGCATACAATGCATGAAATGCATGCAATGCATGATTGCCATTTGGCGCTCATGCATCACATGCAATGCATGATGACCATGTACCTCATCCAAGCTCTCATGTACCAGCAGTTCGTGTGAAAAGTACAATGAAGAAAATAAGTTTTAAAGGAAATAACCTAGTCTAATGGTATGTCAATTGCCTCTTGTCTTAGAGGTGTAAGGTTCAAACCTTTCCTTGCACCTCATTGTATGCGTTTGGCTTATTTTATATATTTCTGTAATGAACACCTAAACACACATTACACGTGCACATTCACGTGTTAACATACACGCCTAACCATCACTCCTTTCATACGTGTGCATATTGCATCTTCTCGATTTCCCTTGTTCCACGCGATTTTCATACTGTTGCCGAAAATCTTCACGAGATCGTTTATCTTTGTACTATCATTCACGCTCTTTGCACCCACATTCACATACGTATCAACTGGTTGTGGCCGAGTCGATTCTCAACAAACTGTACAATGGCTTATTAGGAATTTCCTTTGGGGATCTAAATATTGTTCATATGTCAACGTCAAGTGTTTTGGAAAGTTGTTATAACTCCAATGGAAGAGGGTGGTCTTGGATTGATTGACCCTCTTTTAAAATGTAAGGCTTTTTTGGGATAACATATTTTTCATTCTCATACTTTAATCATTCTTGCTCACATCGTGCTTACAATTTCATGATATATTGCTTTCAATTGTTATTCTCTTATCCAACATGTTCGAGTTGAGCAACTTGCTATAGTGTATGAGGTCTACAACAAATCTAGGCATTGTATAAGCTCAGACAAGGAAGCTCAACAATCCCTTAATCAATAGATAAATACACCCTTTGATGGTATCAACCCTTAACACAGTGACCACTCTACGCCACCTTGATACCACCACAACTAGCCACAATAGTCCTAACATTCATAGACACTACCACGGTAGAATGACCACCATGTTGATCTATATGATCATTGTGCAACCTCCCCTCACTAACAATTTGTATCATATGCTCTTGATCATTAGAGGGCAAAAGAAGACATAGCATTTTTTATGATTCTTTTCATTTTGGGTTCATTATGGCATTGTCTGACAAACATGGTGACAAATGGTGGCATAATGAAGTACAACATTCCACGATTATAAACTACAATGTAATTATGAATGTTAAGGAATATATTAAATATATAAAAAAGTAGAAGTTAAGAACTTAATGTAGTGCAATCGACGCGCCCGTTACGACATGTAAAGAATCGGATATGATTCTTGTGCAGCAGAAGAGATGTGTGTTATGTGTATGTGTGAGAGGAAAGAGATGAGAGAAGAGAAAACACATCGCACTAGAGATGATTATTGACCTTTTAGTGATCATAGATTCTCAAAGGGTGTGTTCACACGTCACACTAGGTTGAGCTTGATTCTCAACACAACACAAGTGAACGATATATGCAATAGGACTGCCAACTCTTGACCTCCTCTAGATTAGAGAGAAGAGGACAAAAAGAATAGAGAGAGAGAGAGGAACTAGAGCTAATCAGCCTCATAACACATCTCCTAGAATTAGAGTAGAACATGTCTCTTCCCTCATTGTTATTCATAGAGTTCTGCTCCTAATAATCATTTTATCACCTAAATGGAGCTTCCTTGAAGGAGTCAACACAACCTAGTGTTGAGAGTCGAATCTCAAAACTGTGAGAAAGATTAACTCGGAAAATACACAATAGCACATTGAAACAACAAATGCACAATGCACATGGAAACCCTAAATGGGGGAAAACCACGTGAACAGAGATTCCACTATACAGAGAGAAATACAAGGTGATATCACACAATACAACACTCTAAAACCGAATGTATTATTTGCACAGGGCTCTTGACATCCAAGCTCACTTAGTTATGGCGCTGCTCTCTCCTTTCTCGCTCTTCTGTTCTGCCTACACACACTTCTTAGCACACATTGTTTTTTTCTCATA
Organism: Azolla caroliniana; assembly: GCF_043228905.1. Lineage (NCBI taxonomy): Eukaryota > Viridiplantae > Streptophyta > Polypodiopsida > Salviniales > Salviniaceae > Azolla > Azolla caroliniana. Next base: position 75,530 of record NW_028230525.1, on the reverse strand, counting down.
TTCTACGTTTGCCCTAGATGTATTTATACTCATACATCAAATGGGCTATTTACAAATGTAGCCCCTTCTATACATCACTACTATTATTATCTATAACAATAAGTCACCATTAGCCGACTCTAGTGTCGACTGTCCAGTCGGTCCGACTAGTCGGCCTGGTCATCGACCATCCGATCGGCCCGACTAGTCAGTCGTGTCTTCAACCTGGATCTCCTTTCTGTCAACTCACCCAGTTGACTCTCACAATCGACTCTTCAACCATCGACACTCGGCCCGAACAATTGGCTCCTCCTAGTCTTCGACTATCGACACTTCTTGGACCAAACAGTCGGCTCCTCCCACTGGAGGGACATATTCCCAACAAACTCCCCCTTCACTACAATGGATGGGAGTCGACTGGTCCTGTCTTTTGTCGACAGACTATCAGTCTATCCATTGGTAGGTTCTTCGTGAGTATGTCGGATCCATTGTCGTCGGTATGGATTTTCACGAGGGAAAACTCTCCTTCGTCTACCTTCTCTCGCAACCAATGATACCTCCTTTGTATATGCTTTGTCCGAGAGTGGTATGCAACGTTCTTTGCAATATGTATGGCACTCTGATTATGATAGTGGAGCAAGAATTATTCTTGCTTCATCTCGAGTTCACTGAGGAAAATCTTCATCCAAATCAGCTCCTTGCCAGCCTCTACCGCTACCATATACTCTGCCTCTATGGTCGACAAGGCCACAAACTTCAGCAGTCGTGACTGCCATGGCACTGCTCCCCCTGCATATGTCATCACGTACCCTAACGTGGATCGGCTCGAGTCCCCATCCCTCGACATGTCCGAATCGGTAAACCCTTTGAGCATGGGTTATCTGACACCATACTTTAGGCATACCCCCGAGGTGCCTTTTAAGTACACGAGTACCATTTCACTGTTGCCCAGTGTTCTCGTCCTGGATTACTCATATATCGGCTTAATGTTCCCACAACAAATGTTATGTCTGGTCTCGTGCAAACCATAGCGTACATTAAATTGTCGACGACTGAGGCATATGGTACTTTCCTCATCTCAGCCTTTTCTTTCTCCCATCTCGGGCACTGCTTTGCATTCAACTTGCAGTTGGTCGATAACACAGAGCTGATAACCTTTGCTTCCGACATGTTGAATCTTTCTAGGATCTTCGTCACGTATTTCTCTTGTGACAACAACAACACTTTCTTAGTTCTGTCCCGAACTATGTGAATCCCTAAGATTTGTTTAGTCGGTCCAAGATCTTTCATGGCAAACGATTTTCCTAGAGCTTTCTTCAAGCTTCCAATCTTCCTTGTATCTTGACCGACTATCAACATGTCATCTACATATAATAAGAGAATCAAGAAATCACCTTCTTCATACCTTTTGACGAACACATAGTGATCAACCGATGTTTTTTGGAACCGATGTTCCATCATGAAGGATTCAAACTTCTTGTACCATTGGTGTGGAGCTTGTTTCAACCCATACAAACTTTTCTTCAGTCAACACACCAAATTCTCTTTCCCTTTCTCCACAAAGCCTTCGGGCTACTACATGTAGATCTCTTCATCCAGCTCCCCATGCAAGAATGATGTCTTGACATCGAACTATTCGATCTCCATATCCATGCTCGCAGCAATGCTCATAACAGTTCAGATGAATGTCATCTTCACGACAAACGTGAATATTTCGTTGAAGTCGACACCCCTTTTTTGTTGGAAACCCTTCACCACAATGCATGCTTTATACCTGGGGGGGCATTGTCGACTTCTCTAGTCTTCACCTTGTAGACTCATTTATTCCTGAGTGCTCTCTTACCCTTCGGCAGCTCTACTAGGTCGTAGGTATAATTCTCGTGCAAGGAATCCATCTCTTCTTGCATCGCATTTAGCCACTTCTCACTATGCTTGTCGGTTGTGGCTTCTTCATAGCATTCTGGTTCACCTTCATCAATCAAGAGGATGTATTGACTGGCATATGTTGTCGGTGCTCTTCTCTCTCTGAAAGGATATCTCCTTCCATTCGTCCTTGGCTCCTGCTCGGATATCTCTGCCAACACTTCTCTCGACTTGGGTTCATTCATGTTGATCGGTTGTCGGATGTCCACTGACTCCGATTCGTATTCTTCAATCGACTTCAATAGGTTTGTCGACTCTGACTCATAGGTCGGTTACTCTAAGTCGACGGACTCCGATTCAGCTCTTCCATATAGTTGTCTCTGATTAGCCGATTGTGTCGGTTCAACTAGCCTTAATGTGGTAGTCAAGGGAGATTGGGGAGTCGATTCCGACATCTGTTTCTTCTTGTCCTCAATTGTTGTCTTCCAAGAAGAATACATCCAAACTCCTTACCACCTTCTTATCAACAAAGTCCCATAGCCTGTAGACAAACTCGTCCTCCGAGTATCCCATGAATATGCATGGTTTCGACATATTGTTGAGCTTCGACCTCTGATCCTAAGCCACATGCTTATACGTTGTCATGAAATTGACACTTCACGATGTGAAAACAATGTCAAAAATCTATAAAAAGAAATTTCCCATATGGATCTTGTGATGAGGAGCATATGCAAATTTTCGGTTCGTGAATCGGAGTTCAAGAGCCCAAGATACAAGCTTCGGAAGGATTAATGTTACTAAGGACACAAATGTAATTATGTCAAAAGGGATAGTCGAAATTAAATAAGGGTTATTTTTGTAATTTCTCAAATGTATAACTACAAAATCGAATTTGTAGAATACATAAATAAAAATAAAAAGATAAATAATATACAATAAAATAAAAATAAAAATAATAAATATAACCGCCTCAAGAGGGTGGTAGGGCGGTTGACCACCCTATATAAGCCACGTGTATGGTGGCTAAAGAGGGGAAAGAGGAAAGAGGGAGAAGGGGAAGAAGGGGAAGAATAAGAGAAAGGAAAAATGAGTGAATAAGCTAGTGTGGGTGTAAGATGCAGAGCTCGCCAAAGAAGATGGTGGCTTGCAGAAATCATGACAAGACTTAAAGAAAGAAAAGAAATAAAACAAAAGGAAGAAGTTGAAGTGGTGTATCTCAAATGCCTCCACGTAAATTGAATGTTGTGAGTTTGAATAACTTCTTTTGGTAATCAAATTTTGAAATATAAATTTAGTATATATAAAGTGAAAGAGAAAGACAAAAAAATAGGAACCAAAGAGATTGAAGTGGTCTATCTCAAATGCTTCTTCTCGAATAGAGTTTGTGAGTTCAAGTCTTGCCAAGTAACTTTTGGCAAATAAATATTGTAAGTGATTGTTTTACAAATAAAATTCTTTTCACGACAACGTCGCATTTATCTTGCCTTCTCGGCTTCTTGTCATCGCACCATCTGCGATTACGCGTTTTCACCCTGATCATCCCCGAGTCACAGAACCCCGGCAGTTGCGACACACAACCACAATCTTCTTGACAACGCCAACCATCCGAACACCCTCAAGTGTCAGTAGGAGACATCCTTCCCTATCCACACCCTTTGTGGGACATCACCTTTCAACGGTACTAAGGGAAACCTATTAATCAGATAAACAATTGTATGCATCCCCTCAGCCGAATACGATTTCAGCAGTTTAGCATGAGAGAGGTCACTTCTTACTCTCTTCATGATTGTTCTATTCATCCTCTCTACAAGCCCATTCAACTCCGGGGTCCTTGGAATAGTGTATTCGATTCGAATACGGTGGGCCTTGTAGTATTCCTCAAATTGCCCTTTATATTCACCACCATTGTCGGTTCGGACAACCTTCAACTTCCGACCCTACTCTCGTTTAGTTCTTGCTTGGAACTCCTTAAACATTGACAATACTTGATCCTTCGACTTCAATACGAAGGCCCATGTCTTCCGACTATGGTCGTCAATAAATGTCATGAAGTATTGTCCACCTCGATATGATGGAGCATCTACATAGCACATATCTGTGTGTACTAGTTCCAATATTGCTTCTCTTCTTCTTGGTGGTCTTGTGTGGAATGTTGCTCTATTTTGCTTTCCGACTAAGCAATCGATACACTTCTCCAAGTGTGCTCCTTTCACTTCTGGGAGAAGTTCCCAATTGGACAAGATGTGCAATCCTTTTTCACTCATGTGATCGAGCCTCTTATGCCATAACTCTCCACTCAAGTTGGTTGCCACACTCACCTCTGACTTACACAGTCGGGCATGCATAATATACAGTGTGCCCTCTTTCTGTGCTCGAGCCGCTATGAGGTTTCTGTTGGAGACAAAGTCGTCTGTGCGGAAGATCAAGAAGCATTCGATTGTTTTCTGTATACCTGCGTATGACAGTTTGTAGGTCGTTGCACAGAGAGAGTGAGAGAGAGAGAGAGACACAAAAGACTCTTTATTCCATAAAGCAAATAATACAACACCCAACCTCACAAAGAGGTTACAAGGTCACTATATATAGTGACCGACTTAGGGCAACTACCCTTTATGCTAATTACATAAATGGCCGAAACGGGATAGTGTGAATACGTCCATTATACACATGTATTCGACACTCCCCCGTAATGGGCGTATACATGGGTTATCTAAGATTACAGGTATAGACTTAGGTTCTCGGACATATCAGCTTTGTTCGAGTCGGCAGGGTCCGAAGGCAGAAGACCGAACTGGTCGGGTCGGAACAGTTGAAGCCGATCATTAAGGAACTGATGTCGGTTGTCGGGAACCATCCTGCTCTGTGTCCGGCTCTAACCGGACTGGTTTGTCGTTACGCCCATCTGATGCCGAAGAGACCGAAAGCGGTCTGCCGAAAGACATTTGGTCATTCCATCTGCGACATTGTCGGTTGTGGATATTTTCTCTAGACCGATTTTCCCTGAAATGACGCAGTCCCGAACGAAGTCATATCGAACGTCGATATGCTTGGAGGCGTTGTGGTGAACCGGATTTTTCGACAGGGCAACAACGCCTTGACTGTCGCTATAGACAACTGGGGCCAAGTCATGGTCGACTTGCCGAAACGTGTGCGCCAGCCGACCAAGCCATAAGGCTTCTTTTGCTGCGTCGGACGCAGCTACATATTCTGCTTCGGTCGTTGAGGTCGCTGTGCACTCCTGAAGTTTCGACTTCCACGAGATTGCTCCATTGCCGAATTTGAAGCAGTATCCGGTTGTTGATTTTCGACTGTCTATACAGCCGGCGAAATCCGAGTCGGTGTAACCGACTACGCCTGAGGTTCGGTTCGGACCGAAAAGAATGTCGTGGTCTTTTGTGCCAGCCAGATATCTGAACACATGCTTGACTGCGTTCCAATGCGATCGGCCAGGATTGTGCATAAATCTGCTAACGACTCCTACGGCGTGAGAAATATCAGGCCGTGTCGCGACCATCAGGTACATAAGGGAGCCGACTGCCGGTGCATATGGTACCGACTTCATATCTTCCCCCTCCGAACCGGATGTCGGGCAGTCTCGCTGAGAGAGCCGAAGATTCATGGGGAGCGGGGTTGAAGCAGATTTGGCTGATTGCATGTTGAAGCGTTCCAAGACACGTCCGATATAGTCGGTCTGAGACAAAAAAAGATGTCGTTTATCGCGATGCCGACTAATCTTCATGCCAAGGATGTGTCGTGCCGGACCGAGGTCCTTCATGGCAAACTTCAACCGCAGTTGCCGAACGAGATCGGCAAGTTCGCCCGCGTGGCGTCCAGAAATTAGCATGTCGTCCACGTAAATGATGAGGAAGATGGGTGATCCATCTTGAGCTGTGTTGGTGAAGAGACAATGGTCCTCATCGCTTTTTGAGAAGCCGATCGATTGGATGAAGTCGTCGAACTTCTTGTACCATTGTCGTGGTGCCTGTTTGAGGCCGTATAGACTCTTCCTGAGTCGGCAGACTAGATGTTCTTGGCCAGGTGCCACGAAGCCTTTTGGCTGCTCCATATAAATTTCCTCCTCAAGATCACCATGGAGGAAGGCTGTTTTGACATCTAGCTGAATCAGCTCGAGGTTGTCGGCTGCCACTACGCCGAGTAGAAAACGAAGGGTTGTCATTTTCACCACTGGTGAAAAAATCTCGTCGAAGTCGACGCCATATTGTTGTCGGAAGCCCTTCGCAACTAATCTGGCCTTGTACTTTGGGGTGGTCGAATCAGACGTCTCTTTTAGTCGATAAACCCACTTGCAAGGAAGAGCACGTCGGTTCCTAGGTAATTCGACCAGATCCCAAGTCTTGTTTGCCCGAATGGAGTGCATTTCCGACTCCATCGCCAGATGCCAGGTGGCTGAATCGACAGATGTCGATGCTTCTTCGTAAGACGTCGGTTCGCCGGCGTCGGTGAAGAAAATTCCAGGAGAATACCTCTCCGGAGGTTGCGACAGTCTCTCGGATCGTCGAGGTAAGATTGGACTGGTCGCATCGGGTATCGAGGTCGGATGGTCCGAAAGCGAATCATTCGGCTGTGCCGAGTCAGAGTTGTCCGAGTCGGTAGTGTAAGGTTCAGCTACCCGTGAAGCTGACCGTGTGTTAAGAGCGGGGCCTTCTTGAAGGGTCGGCACATCGGAAAATGTTACCCTTCGGACTTTGATCGGTTTTTCGACTGATGGATTCATAGCCGACTCGTTGAACACAACGTCCGAACTTCGAACGATTTGTCTGCGTTCGGGGTCCCAGAGTCGGTATCCCATTTCGCCGTCGGATCCATATCCAAGGAAAATGCATTTCCTGGACCGAGGTGCAAGTTTTCGGCGATCATCTTTCGGAATAAGGGCGTACGCCTCGCATCCGAAGATCCTCAGCTTGTCGTAATTCGGCTTACTGCCGATCCATAGTTCCTGAGGAATTTGAAGTCCTAGAGGTCTACTTGGCGACATATTGATTATGTGTACTGCCGTGAGTAGAGCCTCTGCCCAGAAGCCATCCGACAGTCCGGAGTGTTGGAGCATGGAAACTATCCGTTCTTGGATTGTCCGATTCATGCGTTCGGCAATCCCGTTTTGCTCCGGACTGTGTGGTGCCGTAAATTCACGTCGGATGCCGCGTTGTCGGCAGAATTTGACGAATTCTTCGGATTTGAACTCTCCCCCATTGTCTGTCCGAAAGCATTTCAGTTTTCGGTCGGTTTGATTTTCTACCATAGCGAGCCAATCTGAGAAGATCGAGAAAACACGATCTTTCGTGCGAATTGGATACGCCCACACCTTTCGAGTCGAATCGTCAATAAAAGTGACGAAGTAAGAGGCACCGCCAAGAGACTGATGCGGCATTGGGCCACAGACGTCCGAGTGGACCAAATCGAGAGGTCTCGTTTCTCTTGGGGCTGATGTCGGGTGTGATGCGGCTGCTTGTTTGCCATACTGGCAATGCTCGCAGAATTGATGGTCGGAGAAGGAGAGTTTGGGGATGTATCCGGCTCTAGATAGGTGCGTGATGCCGGCCTTGCTGAGGTGTCCTAATCTTCTGTGCCATAGTGATGACACAGGAATGTCCACCAAAAACAGGTTACCCTCTCGGAGCGTAACATGTAACGGATACAGGGAGTGTATCTTGGGTCCTCTAGCAAGCAGGAGGTTCCCCCTGTGGAGTGTCCACCCTCCCGAAGAAAAACCGGCACGAATGCCGTCTTCATCTAGTTGTCCGACTGAGATCAATGGCCTTGAGAGCTCGGGTACATGTCGGACATTGTGGAGTACAAGTGTAGAGCCACCGGCAAGGTTGAGCTCTACTGTGCCGATTCCGATGATGTCACAGTGTTGCGAGTTACCGACTCGAACTGAGTCGGAGTGACGGATCGTATATTGCCGAAATTGGGATCGATGAGGAGTCACGTGAAATGACGCGCCCGAATCCAAGAGCCATGTGCTCGATTCTTCAGTCGTGAGCAGAACTTCTGATCCGACTGGATTTTCGATTGATAGTATATTCGGGTCGTCCGGTAGTACATCAGCTGAGAAGCTGACGTAATTGATCTCCTCATGCCGGCCACTCTTCTTGTTGTTCTTGTTCTTGAGTGCGCGGCAGTCGGCTTTGATGTGTCCGGGTTTCTTGCAATAGTTGCAGATTCGGTTATCCCGTGACTGGCTCCGTCTTCGCTGATTGTTCGGCGGCCGTGAGGAGTCTCTTCCTCGTATGTTCGATCGGTCTGTCGAACCTTGCACTACATAAGCGTCGTCTGTTGAGTCTTTGGCGAAAGACTTTCTCCGAGCTGCTTCGGTCAGGATTGCGCTCGTGACTTCGGAGTATTTAACAGCCGTGGTTGACGCGTTGCACACAGTTGTGACGAAAGTTTCCCATGATGGGGGAAGGCTGCTCATGAGTATCATTGCTCTGAGTTCATCCTCGATTGCCGTCCCCTGTGACGAGATTTGGGAGCTTATGCTTTCGTACTCATTGAGGTGTGCTTGAACCGAATCGGATTCTTTCATCCGCAAGTTGTAGAGGCGCCGAATCAGAAACATCTTTGTTGCGGCGACCTTCTTTTCGTAAGTGTCCGACAGTGTTTTCCACAGTTCGAATGCTGTCGTACACGATTGCACCGTAAAGTATACCGATTCCGATAGGTGCATCCGAATCGTGGCGCGGACGATTCTGTCCAGCTTCTGCCACTCAATTGGTTTGTATCCTTCTGGAGGTTCTTCATTTTCGATGGGATCGATTTGCCCCTTGACTATGAGATAGTCCTGCATTTGCTCCTTCCAGAAGTTGAAGTTCGATCCATCGAACTTTCGTAGACTCATTTCTGACGAGCCGGATGTTGATGCCATCAAATTCGGTTTCGGTTGACGAAGCTCGGTTCGGAGTTGACTACGAACCTTGTTGGAGTGCAGCCGGTTGGCTCACCCGATATCGCTCTAGTCGGATTTGAACCCGAGTCGGTTCGGCTTCGGAACTTGCTCGAATTGACTCCGGTAACTTGAGGGACAGAACCGACTGGTCTTCCCGAATGTTGCCGAGTCGGAGTGAGCCCGGTTCGCTTCGGATATATGTGCCGAATACCGATTATTGAAACCGATTATCTGGACCGATTCTGCTTCGGGTGGCTGCAGCGACGAGAGAGACAGATCCAACTGATCCTCTCGAATGTCGATCAGCCGGATGAAGCACGAATTGGGGTTGTTTTCTTGAGACCGATCTGCACCGAGTGGTTACAACGAGCAGCGTTTGATTACCTCTTCGGATGCCGTTTAACCGAGTGGAGCACGATCGTGTCGATGTTGCACAAGGGGATTTCACCTCGAGTGGTTACGATCACAAGGAACAGAGTACAACCTGATGGCTTACTCCAAGCAAGAGGATCTAACGCGATGAGGTGCAAACCTCGTTTTTGTTCTTCTTCTCTCTTTCTTCGAATGACGCGAATACTGTGCAGGCCGTGATGAAGTGAAGAACCGAATGCTGTGCAGGCGGTGATGACGGCCGAACCTCTGCTCTGATACCAGATGTTGGAGACAAAGTCGTCTGTGCGGAAGATCAAGAAGCATTCGATTGTTTTCTGTATACCTGCGTATGACAGTTTGTAGGTCGTTGCACAGAGAGAGTGAGAGAGAGAGAGAGACACAAAAGACTCTTTATTCCATAAAGCAAATAATACAACACCCAACCTCACAAAGAGGTTACAAGGTCACTATATATAGTGACCGACTTAGGGCAACTACCCTTTATGCTAATTACATAAATGGCCGAAACGGGATAGTGTGAATACGTCCATTATACACATGTATTCGACAGTTTCCTTGGAAGAACTTCCACTTGTCGTTTCGAAAACTACCAATGTAGCCTTCGTCATCTAATCTTTAGTTGATATCAAATTCAGTCTGATATCGGGGACGTGCCACACATCCTTAAGAGTCAGCCAACACCCTATCGATGTCATCAAGTAGACACTTCCGACTCCAGCTATCTTGCACTCTCCATTGTCACCCACCTTGATATCGGGGACGTGCCGCACATCCTTAAGAGTCAGCCGACACCCTATCGATGTCATCAAGTAGACACTTCCGACTCCAGCTATCTTGCACTCTCCATTGTCACCCACCTTGATATCGGGGACGTGCCGCACATCCTTAAGAGTCAGCCGACACCCTGTCGATGTCATAAAGCAGAGACTTCCGACTCCAGCTATCTTGCACTCTCCATTGTCACCCACCTTTACAAAACCATGATCCCCGACTATGTAAGTCGAGAAGTACTCTCTCGACGGAGTTATATGGAAAGATGCACCAGAGTCGATCACCCAAGTGCATTCTTTGCTTGCAAGGTTTGCAAGTCTTGCTTGTTCACAAATGAACAAGAGTTCTTCATTGCTCGTAGCAATGGCCGAAGTGCCCTTTTCTTCTGGAATCTTCTTGGGTTCGACGCCATTACCGACACCTTTATCCTTTATCATGTGTCGGCAATCCTTTTGGAAGTATTCAGGTTTTCCACAATAAAAACATGTTAGCTTGCCTCCGGACTTGGTACTTCTCCCTTCTTTGTGGGCTCCTTTGCCGATTTCTTCCTCTGTCGGTGTGTTGAGTCAAATTTGTCTCCGACTGGACTAGGACACCCTTGTCCTTCCTTTTGGTCTCCTCGTTCAAGGTGCTTGTCTTTACGGCTTGTAGAGACAAGTTTTCTTCTTGACACGAGGTGCTAAGAGTCACCACTAGATTCTCCCAGTTGTCCAGTAGGGTACACAACAGCAAGATGGCCTGCATTGCATCTTCAAGGGGAAACTTGGTTGCGGAAAGTACCTATCACGGACACACCAAGGGCGGACTAGGATGGAGCACAGATGATTGTCATGATATGGCAAGACTCGAACCCATAACCTTATGTTATATGGGTCAAGCTCTTGACCATTACATTATCTATTGTAATACGTAGAATATTACTATTTTTCATTTAAGTTTTACTATAGAAAATTATTGTATATTCCAGATTTCTCTGGAACATTCTAGAAGCTTCAAGACTATTACTGAGGACACTATATAAGAGGCATATGGCATTATTTCGAACCAAATTGGTTCAACGCCAGTCTTAAGCCTCATAGCTATTTTGTACGTACTCTTCACATAATATATCATCTATTATCACCATTCTCTCTCTCTCTCTCTCTCTCTCTCTCTCTCTCTCTCTCTCTCTCTCGTGAGTCTTACGCAGTCCGTCCTCTTAGTACTAATAGTACTTCCCTTCTCTAGTATTAATTCTCTCTCTATTTTAGTACTATTCCTGAAAGTTTGAACCAAAATTTCCCTCTGGTTTTCTTTTCGGTTTCCCTCATCCTCTTACCCCTTTTTTCAATACTATGGCTACTGTTAGCACCTAGAAATATCAATCCGTTTTTTCCAAGCTACATTGTCTAAAAGAAAAATTCGTTGCATTGGAACAAGAAAACCAACGATTGTTAGGGGATCTTCAACAAATTGCTTTAGAAAAACAACAAACACAACAACAACATGGGGAGTTAGCGTTACGCGTACAACAACTCGAAGCAACCATCGTAGCGTTACAACAACAAGGATCAAGTCCCCAAGAACTTCATAAAGAGCCCAAGATTGGTCTTCCTGTGAAATTTGATGGAACACGCTCACAATTCAGAGGATTCCTTAATCAGGTACGCTTAGTCATGCAAATGCATCCTTCCCGATACCCCACTAATGCATCCCGAGTAGGCCTAATAGGCACGTTGCTCAGCGGCTTAGCCTTGACATGGTTCACTCCGCTTTTGGAAAAACAATCTCCCTTGCTTAATAACTTTGAAGACTTTATTAGCGAGTTTAAAGCCTGCTTTGGAGATACCGACAACATCAGGACGACGATCAACAAAATCTGACGATTGCGTCAAGGCGATCGTCTAGCCTCTGCCTACGCGACGGATTTCTGTCTACTCACCTCAGATATCCCCTAGGATGATCAAGCACTAATGGAGTAGTTCCACTACGACCTGCAAAACGACGTCAAAGATTTACTTTTAACCTTTCTCGAAGAACCAAAATCTCTTACAAAGGCAATAAGTTGAGAGGTCCAATGCGACAACCGCCTTTTCGAATGACGTTCAGAACGTCAATTTCAAATGCCACGGACTAGGCCAGAGCCCACCTATGCCTCAATCGCAGCTAAACCGGTTGCATGAGATGTATCTCAGGCAAATACTCCGACACCGATGGAGATTGACACCATGCGTCGACGTGGCCCGTTATCGGAAGAAGAAAAGCAAAGACGACATGCAAATCGATTATGTCTTTATTGCGGTGGACCAGGGCATATCACCATCAACTGTCCCCATAGGCCAAGAAGATAGGTAAATCAAATCGTAGCCTATACTAAACCCGAGTCAATTCCCCTAGCAGTTGACGGGAACCCAACGTTCCTTATGCGCAACGCTCGGCCACAACCGAGCTTAGAATGATACACAGAAAACGGGAAATAAAACGCGACACAAAGAAGGAGAGAATACACAGGAGGTTTACGTGGAAAACCCCAAACTAGGGGAAAAACCACGGCAGCCCACAGGCTACAAACTGTCACTATGTAGGAATATACAACAGTGAGTTCACTGAGGCACCGACCTCGTGCTCACAAATCTTCGCCACAGGCGGCGGTTACAACAGAGGCAACAACCTCTTTCTCTCTCTCTCTCTCTCTCTCTCTCTCTCTCTCTCTCTCTGTACAGTTACGCACACTAATCTCGTGCAAAACAGAAAATGACAACAACAACTAAAAGTTTACCCTAAGTCATATTTATACTAATATGACTTTTCGGCTATTTACAAATATAGCCTCGATGGGCTCTCAGAAACATATTTACGAATATGTCTCTTCCTCCGGTTCTCACTGGTTCTGCACCATCCGGCTCTCCGTAGCCGGGTACTCCTCATCCGGTTCACACCGGGCCTGCACCATCCGGCTCTCCGTAGCCAGGTACTCCTCATCCGGTTCATACCGGGCCTGCACCATCCGGCTCTCCGAAGCCAGGTGCTCCTCATCCGGTTCATACCGGGCCTGCACCATCCGGCTCTCCATAGTCGGGTGCTCCTCATCCGGTTCATACCGGGCCTGCACCATCCGGCTCTCCGAAGCCGGGTGCTCCTCATCCGGTTCATACCGGGCCTGCACCATCCGGCTCTCCGTAGCCGGGTACTCCTCATCCGGTTCATACCGGGCCTGCACCATCCGACTCTCCGTAGCTGGGTGCTACTCATCCGGTTTCGGCCGAGGCACTGTGCTTCTCCCTTCCCATCCGGAGGGACTTGTTTCCCAACAGGAGTGTCTAATAGTATTAATAATATTGATAGCCCAAGTATCTCAAACAAATTTGAAATCCTTAGTCAATTAGAGGAAGAGTTAAACACTAAGTTCAACCAAAATAGGAGTCATTTGGTTGGACAACCCTAGATCTGTGCAGCCCATTAGTGGTTCCATTCCCTCTAAGCAAGTTAGCAATGTGTTCTTAGCCCAAGTCATTATTAGTACTAAAAGTACCCCTCCAATACATGTCTTAGCACTTTTAGATTCCGGAGCCAATTCCTGTTTCATGGATCGCAATTTTGCCCAAGCTTCTCAGATATCCTTAAGAAAACTTCCTTGCCCCACATCTGTAGTAGTCATTGATGGTCGTCCCATTGCTTCTGGGAATATCGTAGAAGAGTTAGAACCCATTCAGGTTGTCCTAGATAGCTTTGTCTGTGTGGTATCATTTAATATAATTAGTAGTCCAGAGCATCCCATTGTCTTGGGATTACCTTGGTTTGAAGTACATAATCCAGACATAGATTAGAGAACAAGAGAAGTCCAGTATCGACAACCTCGAGAATCTATTCATCGAGTTTCGACCATTTCGCTCCATAAATTTACCTTGGTTTGAAGGAGTCAAGGTTTCTATTTGTAATATCAGTACATCCTTCCAACATATTAAAAAGGAATCCTTAGTTCAACTTCCTGCGAAATATCATCCTTATGCTGATGTATTTGACAAGGTCAGAGTTGGTACTCTTCCTCATCGTCGTCCCTATGATTGTCCCATCGATTTACAACCAGGAACAAAACCATCATGGGGACCGATTTACAACTTGTCACCAGCCGAGTTGGAAGTCCTTCGAGCCTACATAGAAGAGAATTTGGCAAGTGGGTTTATTCTTCATTCGAAATCTCCGGCCGGTGCACCCATTTCCTTTGTCAAAAAGAAAGATGGATCCCTTCGTCACGTCGTTGATTACCGCAGCTTGAATAAGGTCACCATTCAGAATAGGTATGCACTTCTTCCCCTTATATCAACTCTATTAGAACGTGTAAATGGTGCCAAGTTTTTTACAAAAATCGACTTACGAGGAGCATATAACCTCGTGCGGATCCTACTAGGAGACGAATGGAAGACCGCTTTTCGCACCCGATATGGGTACTTCGAGTCTTCCAACACATGGCAAATGATATATTCAGACATCTCTTGGATATCTGTTTGATCATCTACCTGGATGATCTATTGATTTATTTGAAGGCCCAGGAAGAGCATGATTCTCATGTACTATTAGTACTAAAACAACTATGAGAGCATGGTCTTTATGCCAAACTAGAAAAATGTAGCTTTGACTACAAGCAAGTGGAATTTCTAGCCTACGTCATCTTCTCAAAAGGCATCTCCATAGATCCAGCTAAAGTCCAAACTGTGCTAGAGTGGCAAACTCCACGTTCGTTACGAGATGTGCAATGTTCCCTAGGATTTGCTAACTTCTACCGCAAGTTTATACAAGATTACTCAAAGATTATTTTACCTCTCACACATCTTACCAAGAAGGGACAATCATTTCTTTGGTCCAATGAAGCGGACATGGCTTTTATGCATCTTAAGAAAGCCTTTACATCAGCTCTTATTCTAGCTCATGTGGATACAAACAAACCATTCATCATGGAGGCCGATGCATCGGATTTCGCCCTCGGTAGCATCCTTTCACAACAAGGAGATAAAGCAAAGTTACATCATGTGGCTTTCCACTCATGCAAATTTGATGCCGCGGAAATTAACTACGAGATACATGACAAGGAGTTATTAGCCATCGTGGATTCGTTTGTGCAATGGCGGCACTTCTTAGAGGGCTTTCCTCATCAGGTCATTGTCTTCAGTGATCACAAAAATCTTGCTTACTTCCAGAACGCTCGTGTACTAAATCGACGGCAAGCTCGGTGGGCCCAATTCCTCACGCGTTTTGACTTCAAAATCACATTTCGGGCGAGGAAAAGCAGATGCACTATCGCGACATTCATATCTTGCACCTCGTCCGGGTGATCCAACATTTGATAATCAAAGCAGGTAATCTTGGGACCAACACGTTTGCACACAACGCAGAGTTTTCACACTTCACTGGATTCCCGGATTATCGATGCCATATGTGCCAACTTGAAGATAGATAGTTTTGATTAAGCCATTCTAGAGCAAATTGATGCCTCTAGGGCATCCTATTCCCAGTCTCAACAACCAAGTATGGACTACCGACAATTCAAATATCATGATGGTTTATTATTCTTTAAAAAGCTCGTGTATGTTCCTGATTGCTCCTGTCACCTTCAAATCGTCCAAAGTTGTCACGACACCCATACAACTGGACATTTCGGTAGTACTAAGACGTCGGATCTCATTCAACGATCCTTTTGGTGGCCCCATATGCGACGTTTTGTGACGACTATGTTCGAACCTTTGATGCTTGTTGCCGAGCAAAAATGCCGCGACATCATCCATATGGCTTGTTGGAATCCTTACCAATTCCAAATAAGCCGTGGCAGTCCATTTGTCTTGATTTTATCATAGAGCTTCCAGTCTCAAAAGGTTTCGATGCTATCTTAACCATCGTCGATCGATATACTAAGATGGCACATTCTGTGCCTTGTACTAAGGCCATCACTAGTGAGGAAACCGCAACCCTGGTCATGCGTGAGGTATTTCGACATCATGGCCTCCCAGATAGTATCATCAGTGACCGAGGACCTCAATTCGTCTCCAAATTTTGGAAGCATCTCTTCAAGATGCTCAAGGTCTCTTGCAACCTCTCCTCCAGCTACCATCCCCAAACCGATGGGCAAGCGGAACGAACGAATCAAACGTTGGATTAATATCTTTGGTATTTTTTGAGTTATCAACCGGATGATTGGGCTGATATTCTCCACTTTGCAGAGTTTGCGTATAACAACGCTATTCACTCCTCGACTTGAGTCTCACCATTTACGCTTATACCGGTTCTCATCCTCACTGGTCTGTGATCGACACTCCGGAGCTACCTACCAATCCTCGTGTTGAGGGTCATCTAGAGAGGCCATCGGAGATCGAGTATAGCTCTTACGTCGTCACATCAAGACAACTAGACCGTGCGACAAATTGGATTATCGACAACTCGGTCCTTTCTGTATTACCAGCAAAATTAATGATGTCACGTTCCGCCTTGATCTTCCTCCGCACCTTCAGATACATCCGGTCTTCCATAGTTCTCTTCTCGAACCTTATTAGGCCAACATTATTCCCGATCATGTTACACCACCGTCGCCCCCGCTTGAGTTGGACACCGGCCTGGAGTATGAAGTTGTTGTCGTCCTCGACTCCAAGTTTGTTCGTAACAAACTTTATTATTTGGTCGATTGGCTCGGCTATAGTCCGAGCGAACGTACTTGGCAACCCGCCGAGTTTGTTGCCAATGCTCAGGATCTTCTTGCTGATTTCCAGCAAAAGTATCAGGACAAACCCGATCCACAATCAACGCCGACTCATGACACTCATCGTCTTAAGGGGGGGGATAGTGTCATGATATGGCAAGACTCGAACCCATAACCTTATGTTATATGGGTCAAGCTCTTGACCATTACATTATCTATTGTAATACGTAAAATATTATTTTCATTTAAGTTTTACTATAGAAAATTATTGTATATTCCAGATTTCTCAAGAACATTTTAGAAGCTTCAAGACTACTCCTGAGGACACTATAAAAGAGGCACAAGGCATTATTTCAAACCAAATTGGTTCAACGCCAGTCTTAAGCCTCATAGTTATTTTGTACTTACTCTTCACATAATATATCATCTGTTATCATCATCCTCTCTCTCTCTCTCTCTCTCTCTCTCTCTCTCTCTCTCTCTCTCTCTCTCTCGTGAGTCTTACGCAGTTCGTCCTCTTAGTACTAATAGTACTTCCCTTCTCTAGTACTAATTCTCTCTCTGTTTTAGTATTATTCCTGACAATGATGGGGCTACAATCAACGGATGAACTTGGAGCTAGATGTGACGAGGCTAGGAACTCTGGGTGTTGTGAGAGACATGAGGGCATGAAGACAGAAATAAAGATCAAGGAGACAAAGATGAGGTGAAATGAGAATACTAGATTGATTTGTCAATGACTAGTGTTGAATCCCTTGAAAGGAACCACGGATATTACATTATACAATTTCCGAGATTGAATATCTCTAGAATATACTCGAGAAATATCTCGAGAATATACCCGTTTAGAATATACCATAGAATAATTCTAGAATATACTAATGATGAGAATATTCTCAAATGTACTAGATACACTAGACTCTACAATATATAGAAGTTCACAATCGAATGTGGACAGTTCACAAGAGTTTCCATATGGTTAACACAACACAATGTACTGTGTGTGTTAAAAGTGAGAGGTTCAAGTCTAGAATGTGACATTATCCCCCCTCTTACGCCGCCTTCCCAAACCAGTCCTTGGCTTAAGGGGATACTGTTGATGAAAATCTTAGATCACCCCCAAAGTATTTTGTAAATCCTAGACAAGGAGTAACCCTTCCAGGAGACGAGGTATTGAACACCAACAGACATGAGCGACCATGTGCGGTCCTCACGGGGAGCACAAACACCAATGGGCATGAGCAACCATGTGCGGTCCTCGTCGGGAACTAGAACACAAATACCAACAGGCGTAAGTGACCATGTGTGGTCCTCACGGGGAACACGAACACTTATAGGCATGAGAGACCATGTTGTTCCTCGTTGAGAGTTGGAACACGACCACCAACAGGCGTGAGTGACCATGTGTGGTCCTTACCGGGAACTGGAAGATGAACAATAGCAGGCATGAGTGACCATGTCGGTCCATGCCGAGATCTAGAACATGAACAATAGCTGGAGTGAGCGACCATATGCGGTCCTCACTGAAGACTGGACCACGAATACCAGCAAGCGTGAGAGACCACGTGCGGTCCTCACAGGGAACAAGAACACCAACGGGCATCAAAAACCATGTCGGTCCTCGCCGAGAGTTGGAACATGAACACCAACGGGCGTGAGCGACCATGCGGCCCTCACTGAGAACTAGAACAGGAACGGATGTGAGCGACCAGAAAATGCAGTGCAAGCGAGCAATGATCCGATCCCCACCAGGAAAGTGAGTGGTTGTGACCCCCACCGAAATAGGTAAGGAAAGCGATTGAAAGCACTCCTCACCAAAACCTTGATGCAAAATGATACCTAAAAATGATCACAAGTAGTGTTGATGACGACGATGGTTGGGCGAAGAGGTGTTGAAAGTGATGACGTCGAAGACAAGGATGTTGATGACGGTAACTCCAGAAGCAAGGACAGTGATGATGGTAACTCTAGAAGCAAAGGCGATGACGAAGACGGGTGGTGCTCCCAGTTGGAAGGGATTCAAACTGCCACGTACACACCAAGCGCAGACTAGGACAGAGCACAGATGATGGGGCTACAAGCGACGGATGAACTTGAAGCTAGATGTGACGAGGCTAGGAACTCTAGGTGTTGTGAGAGACATGAGGGCATGAAGACAAAAATAAAGATCAAGGAGACAAAGATGAGGCGAAAAGAGAATACTAGATGGATGTGTCAATGACTGGTGTTGAATCCCTTGAAAGGGACCAAGGATGTTACAAGTATTTATACAATTTCCAACATTGAATATCTCTAGAATATACTCAAGAAACATCTCGAGAATATACCCATTTACAATATACCATAGAAAAATTCTAGAATATACTAACGACTAGAATATTCTCGAATGTACTAGATACACTAGACTCTACAATATATAGAAGTTTACAATCAAATGTGGATAGTTCACAAGAGTTTTCATATGGTTAACACAACACAATGTACTATGTGTGTTAAAAGTTAGAGGTTCGAGTCTAGAATGTGACATACCCCATGAATGTGTTGACGTGCTCGACTATGCTTTCCCAGTCCCTGTATTTTAATCTCACGATCTTTCTCATCAAGGATGTTTTGTTGAGGGTGTTCTTCATCTCATATAAGCCTGACAGCTTCTGCCACATCTCGTTGGCATTTGTGTTGTTCGCCACATGTTGAAGGACACTTACATCGACGCACTATCGGAGGGTAGCCACCACCTTTCTATTAAGAAGTTTCCATTCCAACTCTAATACCCCCCGTGGGTATTTCTGCTTTGTCAATCGGCTCGTACAGGTCTTTGACTATGAGAAGGTCCTCCATCTTTATCTTCCAGTCTGCATAGTTCTGAGAGTTTATAACTATCATGCCTTGGAAGCCACTCACAGCTCCTTCCATACTTGCACCTCAAGCTCTAATACAAGTTTGTTGAGAGTCGAATCTCAAATCTGTGAGAAAGATTAACTCTGAAAATACACAACAACACGTGGAAACAACAAATGCACATTACATTGTGATTTACGTGGAAACCCTAAATAGGGGGAAACCACGGGAACAAAGATTCCACTATACAGAGAGAAATACAAGGTGATATCACACATTACAACACTCTAAAACCGAGTGTAAAAGCCGCACATGGCTCTTGACATCCAAGCTCACTTAGTTATGGTGCCGCTCTCTCCTTTCTTACTCTTTTGTTCTACCTACACACACTTCTCAGCACACACAGTTTTTTTTCTCATATTCTTCGTTTTCCCTAGATGCATTTATACTCATACATCACATGGGCTATTTACAAATGTAGCCCCTACTACACATCACTACTATTATTATCTATAATAATAAGTAGCCATCAGCCGACTCTAGTGTCGACTGTCCAATTGGTCCGACTAGTCGGTCGTGTCTACGACTTGGATATCCTTTCTGTCGACTCGCCCAATTGACTCTCACAATCGACTTTCTCGCAGTCGACTCTTCAACCATCGGCACTCGGCCTAAATAGTTGGCTCCTCATATTCTTCGACTATCGGCACTTCTTGGCCCAAATAGTCAGCTCCTCCCATTGGAGGGACATATTCCCAACACCTAGTTTTTCCAACGGGAACTTCGAGTTTTGGATTGTTAATTTAGCATTAATACACACCTAATCTTTACACTAATCAAGAAATATGTTTGTCTTAACTAAATAGATAATTACTAGATAATAGACATGTGAATTGTCTAAATTAAATCAATAGTTGTGAGGTAAAAAAACATTTATGTCTAAATTAGTTGTTAGCATGTGAAAGCTGCATGGAGGAGAGTGGCTCTTAATGGATTTAAAAGGAAGAGAATCAAGACCAAATGATAGTCAATAGTTCAGTAACCTAAAGCCCCCCTTACATGAGAGTTGTTGTCCTTTTATATGTTTAAAACTCTCCAAAGTCCCTTTCATATTACAACCCCGCTAGACATTAGCCATTATAATTTAATAAAGGATATTTCCCCACACATTATAACATGGCCATGTTTCTTGATGAGTAATATTCTAGATTAGAGATATTAAGCCTCATAAAGTTGTTAAAACCAAATATCATGGCATTATTTCCCTTAATATTCCCTTCATATTAATTATTTATATTTTCTCCGTTGATATTGAATCCCCTTAATATTGTGTTTTTAACCAAACCGTTGCCGATTGTTACATACAAATCAATATTATTGGTAAAACAAGGGATAAAGGCAACATACTCTTACTACAAAAAATAATGTTGATATTTCCTTTTTATTGTATTGTGTCGTTGGTTTCGATTTCCATGTAACAAGCTTAGTTATCAATGCCTTGAGGGTTTGGACCCTAGTTTCCATGTAACAACCTTAGTTATCAATGCCTTGAGGGTAAATAAACAACGAGAATTGCTAAAAACTAAAGAAAAACTTCTTGTTGTGAGCATTTAGATGGAGTTGTGCGACACCTATCCTTTTTTGCCAACAATATAATACTAAATGCTCAACTATGGTCTTCAACATCCATCAAATACCTTCATGTAATCGAGGTTGTTATAGTGATAGTTAAAGTTTTAGAAACTCATGCACATTGGAGAGCATCAACAATGACAAAGGTTGCATGAGCTTCATTGGGTTACCGCGAGTCTTGTATATGGAATTTGTTACTTATACGCAAAATGCTACTTTTTTTAAGGAGCAATTATTCATACATTAGAAGTCATGTCCTCTAGGCTAAGGGCAATTCTCTTATGCACAAATCTAGTCAACAACTCGAGGGTTATATTTCATTTCCTGAGTTTATAGTCTTTTTTAGAATGGAGCTACACTTAGGAACAACAATAGTCAAGTGTTAAGCATAATTTGAGATATTTTACACTCTACATAGCACACATATTAGAACCATATGGTTAACCAATCTCGCATGGTTCAACGATTCTACCCGACCATATTGTTCAAGATTGTGGACTTGCTTGTTTATGTAGAGTACTTGTTTGCACCAACTTGCTCATCCTATAAGCACGTGATGGATGTTGACATGGACAGTTGCGTTATGTGGTATTGTAACACCAACATTAGTAGTAGGTCATGCATGGTCTCCATCCAACAAATGCTAGAATCATATAGTAGAGTGGTCTCATAGGGTTGATGACACTACATGATCATTGCACAATATTGCCCAATATTTCAATATCGACTATCAATGTGAAATATATTTTTTCATCAACATGTTCATCTTATTAGTATGTGATGGACGTTGTCATGTGCATACATTGTAAAGGTTCACGTCGATTTGTATGCTAACACCGAAATGTATCATTGTCCTTTAAACTTGGTGGATGAGAACCCCATGGAAGCCATTTTATGACTGGAATGGGTTAAGGGTATCAACCATCCCCGAAAAATAAATTGGTAATATCATAAGCATACAAATAGGACAACTTATTACACGTTCTTTTCTTTTCAAATACATGAAACTATAAATTATAATATCAAAGTCCTTGTGGATCTTAATGTTTGAACTTTGTTGTATTTTTTTGCCAACTAATGCTAAGTAGTGTTTTTTTTTGGTAAAAAAATAATGTCAAATTTAAGATTATCTCATTGAATACAACACAACCACTCTAGGTCTCATAATATTGACAACATACATGTTAGTTGATGTAAGACTGCCATGCTCCAACTTCGATATAACATATGTACAATGAATATTGAGGCTATAAATGAACATTAACATAGTACCAATAGCAAGAAGGTTATACCATGCACGTTGATTTGTAAGCGCAAACATCGCCATATTAGGTTCTTGAAAAGACATTTTTATGAGACATTGAACAAAAGTTTTGACAATCCTGACTACTAGGCTAACATCTTATTGTTCGATATTTTATATTCATTACGAAAGGTTGTATTACATCCCATTTGAAGTAGTATTGTATTTCATATTGTCTTACTTTTTTCAACAAATTACATAAGCTATGGAAAATTATATTTATTTCTTTATGTAATTCTAAAAAACTAGCGGAATGGACATCGCCAATGGCAAATGCTATTAACTGATTCTACAATATTTCTTTGTATTTCACTATTTAAGATGCACCGGGTGTCAAGGCCCAAGGGGAAAGAAGCAAAATGTTTTATTGATGTTGAACAACAAGAGAACAATGTAATATGTGAATACAAAGAGAATGTAATAAAGTTCATGTATAGCAGGCAAATAAATGAACCCAACCCTCAAAAAATCAAATAGTATGTTGTATGACAAAACCATCATTTTGGTCCTAGAACAGGCCCAAGGGGAAAGAAGCAAAATGTTTTATTGATGTTGAACAGCAAGAGAACAATGTAATATGTGAATACAAAGAGAATGTAATGAAGTTAATGTATAGCAGGCAAATAAATGAACCCAAGCCTCAAAAAATCAAATAGTATGTTGTATGACAAAACCATCATTTTGGTCCTAGAACAGAGGAATTTGAAAGCATATTTAGAACA
The DNA here is from genome assembly GCF_043228905.1 of Azolla caroliniana. Lineage (NCBI taxonomy): Eukaryota > Viridiplantae > Streptophyta > Polypodiopsida > Salviniales > Salviniaceae > Azolla > Azolla caroliniana. The sequence continues at coordinate 52,458 of NW_028230525.1, read as the reverse complement.
TGGAATACCATGTGTTAAAGACTTGAAGAATACGAAAATGGAACGTCATGTATTGCATTTAGAATAGACGGTGTTTATCATTCCATAAGTTAAAGGATAAGATGGGAGGTGTGGTTGTGAAATTGGCTAAAGAATAAACATATTCTAAAAATGTAATATTTTACTAGGAGGTAAACTTTCATGCATTTCTAGAATCGAAGACTTCCAAATCATGAATGCTTAAAGTTCACTCAATTGTTTTTGGTAAGGAAATCTACCAATAAGTCTCAAAATCTCGAATTCACTTCATGTTTTGCTCCGAATATTTAGATTGTCGTGATTTCATATGCTAGGTATCGTAAATTTAGACATTGTCTCTTGCTTGGTATTAAATTCTATTGAACATATATTACAATTGGGATAAAATTCTTCCAACCAGGAGACATGTTAAGTTTTTTGCCTATAAATGTTAGGAACGTACATACGGCATGTCATCATGGAATACTTGGGTATGAATACATCCAAGAATTGGCTTAATTCTTCATACAAACTTGCAGCTAACTACTAGGTCATAGACTTTAAAAACTTAAAGAACAATTAAAATGCCGAAAGGAACTACGCAATGGTACAAATTCTTCAAAAAAGACACTCCTATTCAAAAAAGAATGGGAAAAAATGCAAAGGCGATTTTATGTCAACTCCACGTTGATGGAATTTCAAAACAAGAGTTTCGTGGGAGGGGAAAAGGGCAGATGTGATATGGTGAGGAGTGGACTTATGTGAAAGAAACATTTAAATTCTTTTGAGGACAAAGGAAGATACTTATAGATGGACTCAATTGTGTGAATCGTGATAATCTGTGAAAAAGCTGATAAATTCAAACCAAAATAAAAAACATCATGGGACTTTTTGAGAGGAATCGTTGTTTGGGACTACTTACACATACACGCACACGCACACGCACAAAGCAACTTTGGAAGGAGTTTAGAGAGAGATGCAAATACCTTTGTCGATGGAACCTTAGAAAGATTGACCGTATTGTGGGTTGAACTTTAGAGGGAGGATAACCTCATGTGTAACTTTAAAGAGCAAGACATAATTGTCAATTTAGGGATGAACATTGTAGGTGTATGGAAGTTCGAGAGAGTGGCCTCGTTATTGGTGGACATTAGAGAGGGAGGGAGTTGTGCTTCATGTCCACTCGAATATGCACACGACAAAATGTTAGTCGAGTTTCTCATTATATGTGCACACATAATAATAATGAGTACCTACCTGCATTGTTATTATTATCATCACTTGATTTGTTTATTGTTTTGGTGTTGTAGTAGAAAGGAAGCAATGTCTCTTGTGTGTTCGAATCATCCCAAAAGTTGAAATTAAAACAAAAAGAACAACAAAATAGAAAAGAAGAGGATACAAAGGACACTTTTTTGCTCTTTTTCTCATATACAAAGACAAACAAGAGAGAGGGGGAGAATTGAACTTGCTCTTTCTTTTCGAATGGAATCACGAGCCAAAGAGTGAATCGACGAGCAAGTGAACTCCAAATGTGTGTGTGTGGCAATATGTTGTCCCATCAACACATTCAAAATGACAAACTTGCAAGGAAGGAATATGTTAGAAATGTCAATAGTTTCAACATGGTTCCAAAGGGACACAATGTTTTGTCTATGATGACTATAATCACATTATTATTGTAGTAACAAAGCGGATCATGCGAATGAGAATGATCATTACTGCTATTACCACAAGGTTAGTTGCACTTGTATGCATACCTTGGTGGAAAAAAACTTGTTCTTATTATGTTTTTCCGCTTGGTTTTTTCTCCCCTTCACTTACGTAATAATGTGTTGGTGAATAAACAAGAGGATCTTCTCCAAGATGTTCACACATTATATGCACTCAAAAGTTGTTCTTTTTATGAACTTCACAACATTATGATTAGTTACCGCCTTTTGGAAATTCCCCAACTTTCTCACCAGAGCTTATTCTTATAATCATGTTGTCATTATTAAGTTATTTTAAGTGAGTGCCATATACTTTGTACGATCTAATGTTAGTATTTCCTAACAAACATATTGAGATCTAATAATGTTGAACTTCTCTCCTTTCAAAATGTTCGACCTCAAAAGTTTTAGGTAAAATTGGGCAAAATCCATTGAAGACTCCTTTGACATTCAACATTTCAAAAAGCATTGGGTTGGTTTTATATGAGCATTTATACAATAAACTAGAAATGTTGGTTTATGAGGTGGACCCCATTGTTTGATTAAATATATTCATTAATACGACATTACACAGAAAGTTAAGGATAACATGAGGATAGAATATTGTTTTAATGGCAGTTTTTGAAAACTAAAAGTTTTAAAAATCGTGCAAGCACTTTGTGCACATTTGAACTCAACATTGCCTTTTATTACCTCTATCCATATTACAAAATGGTATACCTTATCCGAAAAGAACTCAAACATTCCATGAAATGTTCACGTCTAGAAATAAGTGTGTGTGATCGGGTCATACATACATGCTCATAAAATGACTTAGTAACAATGGAGGAAATTTCTATACAATCGATGACACTGTTTCCAAACATATGGCCACCCTTTTATTTGATAACCTTCTAGACTAGTCATCTTTCAAATATCAACAAGTGTTGCGTGTCTTTTAAACTGAAATTGAGATATTAATTAGATACAAATGGTATTGAGTTGTTAGAGATGGCGTAGAAATGGCCTTGGTCTTATATATGTGCTTATAATATGATTTAGTAATATGTTACGAGAATTCTATCCAATTGATGAGATTCTTCACACCTCCATTCATTTGTTTCATTGCCCTCGAGACTCACCATCTTTTAAATCTCAAGTAGGTGTTCTATGCCTTGTCAAGTAAAAGTTGAGATAATTAGATAGCTATTTGAGAAGGATGTGGGTATTCACTTATTAGAGATGTCACAGAAATGAGCTTGTTATGACCAACAAATGATTGTATTTCATTTTGGCCAATACGCTACAATACACGAGAAGTTATTATATAAATTTAGCAATTACTCAATTGAGTTCTCACCATGGGAAGACACTTAAGAAGTAACTTTAACAAAGTATCTGATGGTAGTATTCTTTTGATATGCTTCTATTGTATAAATATCCTAAGGCTTATGGTTTGTGCTCATAGCATACACAATAATATTAGGTTGAAGTGATTTTAAGCACAGAATCCCATAGCTTTGAAAACAAGTAAATGTGTTCATCTAAGTCCGTTCAAGATGAGACACTTTTTCTTGTGAGTACAAGACGCAAAATGTCTTTGTTTGAATGCTAAGAATTTATGCACTAATTATGCCAACACGCAACACTATAAAATTTCGCCAAATGAATGTGCATGCATGTAGAGTTTGTATCATGCATGACCTTCATGCCAACATGTGCTTGTGTATGCATATGTTTCATTCTCGATCAATAGCCTACACAATCATCTAAACACAATCACGCCATACTACATGTCTTTATGTTCATTCACACGTGCATGGGCATGATACACGTAAATTGGTGAATGTGTGAGAAACAAAACTCATTCAATTCAATGTGAAGTTTATAAATCATTAACCATTCATGATAATTCACAATCATACATAGTACAAAGACGTGACCATGAAATTATGATCATGATAAATGGCCAAATGTGATTGCCATACTAGATTAAATTTCCCACAACTTTTCCTGCCATAGTCTTGAAGAGGCTCATAAATGGAAGTTCTAGATATATCCATCAAAGTTTATAAAATTGCAACGTACACTAACAAAAGCTTTACCCATGTTATTATGTAGATCTACTAAGAGTAAATATTGTCTAATGTTGATACAATGGAGGGTTCTATCTACTCGCATGCTTTCTTTTGCCACATTTGTATCCTTTTACCCCCTCCATCTTACCAAAGATGATCCAAATCTTTTCTCATCGATGTATAACCCCAACTTATTATTTTCTATGGGAAAATCCGTGTAGGATGACACTGTACATTCATAATCAATGTGGCAATGCTTAGTTACGTGGTTGGCGAGATAAATATCATCCTACTTGAAAGCTATTAATCTAGGAGCTCCAAAAATTGTACAAGACCATTGTTTTTCTTGCTCCTAACATGGGATGTACTACATAAATTAAACCCTAAGCATATGTGTCTAAGGATGCACGTACAATCAAGCAATCATTATCATACAGAATGGTTATGAAAGCCATTGTGTAACAATGAAATGAAAGTGTTCAAATCTTTTATTGTGTGTGTGTACTCCATCTAATGATGACACCATATAGTTGGATTACAAGATGGGCTTGGTGCATGGATAGGATTCCAAGATTTAATGAAAGGCTAAAAACTTACCCAAGTACCGCATGTAGTTTGCAAGTGTGCATGTGTAGATCACTGTTCAAATGCTTGCTTGAAGTAAGGAAATCACATAGGATTTTGAGAAGCATACCAGAATGGGTGTATAATAGGTAAAGAGCAGTTTATGTATAATAGTTTGTGCCGAACGTTTGTAATATATAAATTGAGGTGTTGTTATTTTCATAAGATATTGTTATCCAAATTGTAGTGGTAATATCAAGATCTGTACAATTCATGACACTCCCAAGCCATTACATCGATTGTGTACCCATTATTAAAACAAAGATAAGTTATGATGTGCTTGAAAGTCAAAGATCTTGACATAAATCAGCTCAAGATTCTAAACACATGGAAGCATTTAATACTGCAAGAAAGTTGCCACTAAAATTGCAAAATTTTAAAGTTTCTAAAGTGAATTTTTAGTGTAAGAGTATTTTCATTGTCATTTACATCATTGTGATCACTGAAGTCCTACTTATATATATCTTCCTCCTGACTTCTGTCATTGAAGCACTATATGTGGCGTTAAAGTCTCCATGTTGATTCTACATTTCGTCAAACCAAGTGTGTTTAGATCTTGAAGCTTGTGAATGGGTAAATCACCAAGTGTGTTTAGATCTTGAAGTAACATTGCCGAGAAGAATCCAAAGATAACAAACGACCAACCAACCATCGGAGGGTGTAGGGGGGGGGATGAGAAGAGCTTAGATTACAACATCATTTGTTTCTAATGTTATTTGCTGTCTTCTTCTCTGGATCCGACATGAATAAAATCATCATCCATTTGCATCGAAGAGAGACAATGCGGGAGGGGGGCTGTTAAAACCCATGAAGGCCACGCAGTCCAATAAAAAAGGCAGCAAGCAGGTTGGGGGGGTAGTTAAGTTGGTTAGAGTGGGCTTGGCCTTGGGCTGGTCTGCGTTGGTTGGTTATACATACATACATACATACATACATGTACACATATATTACATGATACATGTAGCAGTTACACACACATATACATAATATGTATATGTATCGTGTATGTATAATGTAAGTAAGTTGTTGTTAACCTTGTTTAAACTGGGGGAACAGCTTTACGAAATCCGAGGAATTATAGCAGCAGAGTGTGAGATTGATGGTGACGTAAAAACAAAAGAGAAGCAGGCAGGCAGGCAGGCATGCAGCCGAAATCTAAGCTAAAAGCCTAAGCTATATACCTACCTACCTACCTACTTCTCTTATAATTCCACGTACGACCCCTCCTTAGCAGCGTCTCCTTCTCTTCTCTCTCTCTCTCTTCCTCTTTCTCTCTCTATTACTCTCCAGTCATCTCCGATCAATCCATTCCTCCGTATTTGTTGTTTTGAACTGTGTGTGTGTGTGTGTGTGAGAGAGAGAGAGAGACAGACAGACAGACAGACAGAGACAGAAGTGTGCAAGCAAGATCACGGGGGACAGGCAACTAGGCATCCATTGCCTCTAATATATATGTATTATTATTATGTAGCTGCTAAACCTAGAGAGAGAGAGAGATAGAAAGAGAGGATTAGATTAAAGATAGGGGGAGAAAGAGAGAGAGAGAGAGAGGGACATGTACATGTCTGTGTGAGTGGGTGGTTTTTCTGTGTGTGGGGGGGTATGATGGAATTCGAGCACCACATTTATGAATAATGCCGCTCCAGATTCCCGGGCAATGAATGGATCAGAAACGGCTGGCTGGTAGCTTAACACCACATTTCATCCCGCCGCCGATCATTCCATACCAGCCGAACGTAAACAGCCTTTTTATTCTTCTATTTCTTTTGTTGTTGTTATTCCTCCCTCCGCTGCCGTTTGGGCATCCGTAAGTGGTGGTGATGGTGATGGTGGTGGTGCTCCTCCTCCTCCTCCTCCTCCTCCTTCAGCAGTGGCATTGCCCAGCCGTCCCCGGCGCCGGGCCACGTGGCGTCCATCCCGAGTTCGTTGACTTCAAATTCAGTTGTCCGGCAGCGTGGGCCGGAGACAAGCGGCGGCTGCTGGATAACGCCGGTCGGGCTCGGCGGCGACTTAGCGCCGTCGAAGTCGTGGGACGACGTCAGCATCGCGCAAGGTGATGTCATGGGGTCCACGACGAGCTCGTCCAGAAGTCCAGCACAGTGGACCACCTCACTCTGCGTACGCAAACACAAACAAAGGGGAATTCTTTTATTCAGACCGCGACTCAGACAGAATTTTAATTGTAATAAGTAGGGACATCATTTTAAATGCTCCCCATCTTCTTTTTTGCACCTGATCAGCAGGGATGCATTTTAGCAAGGCTTCTCTTCGGCCGTGAGATGTGGCTTGGATTGGGAAGCTCTCGTCCAGCGCACATTGGATAGACGTCAGAGCAATCACTGAAGCTCGAAACTCTAGGAACTCTAATCCTGCAACACATTCATTCTCCATCGTTAAGCGAGATTCATTAATCTTATCTGTGGAGAGAGAGAGAGAGAGAGGTAGGTGATTGAGATAGAATTATTTACCAGGCAAGGTTCCCAGAATCAGCTCCGAGACGCGCTCTAACAGCATGCCCTTTGCCTGATTACTGAGGTAATTAAGGCCATTAATAGCTTTCTCTGCGAATGCGATGGGAGTGATGGATCGAAGCTTCCAACCTAAGCTATTCATGACTGCTAATTCCATCCTTTGAACCGTATTATCGTGGAAATAGTGTTCCAATCCATCCACCTGTCCAAAAATAAGATAAAATGTATGAGTAGTTAGGTGATGGCCGTGCCGCACTAGAAACCTTTCTAATCATATTTCTTAACTTCGGGATGACTCAAATGTTAATAGGTTACCTGTAGATCTCGTAGTAAAGGCACATCTACTTCTTCCATCTTCGCAGCTATGGACAGACAAGCCACAGAGAGCAGCTCGAACATCCAGGGCTTCCATGACTGTCATATAGATAGTAAATAACCAGGTAGAGACAACCATTAGGTCAGTAATCACATATCAAGCCACATGGCATTACACAAGCACTAACAGCATTCGCGATCACAATCTTGGGGTCAGTTGCCATGCTTACTTACATCTGCAGAGTAGAGATTCTGGGCCAGATAGCGGTCGAGGTAATTAACAGACAGGGCAGCTGTGAGCGGACAGAAGCCGAATGTCTTGCATGCCTGACACGTTATTACAGAGATTAAACGAGATTTAACGATGAAACTACGGAGGTGATGAGTGTGGACAGATACTCAAGAGCAGTGGTAAACAGTAATGTACCTTGAGGAGCCAGTGGACTGATCTGCAACGCAATTGGGCAGACATCTGGTTGATTATTTCATCATTGGCTCGCAATTTAGGAAGATAGGAATTAACCCCAGGATGGAATTCACATTCCTTTTCAAGAAGGATCCCGAAGGTAATCAGGTCGTCCTCATCGACATCAATGTGATCGTTAATTAGCTGCGAGCTGTTATGAGAAATGCAGCTAATTAATGACACATTGTTATCATGAGCATGCATCGGATTATATTCATCGATTACAGCCAGATCATCATCAAGTCCGCCACCAATATAATCATCCTCGTTAATGAGTAGCTCTTCGCAGTAGAGGAGGAGATCGAAGTCCATTGCACTGGATCTGTAGACTGAAATAGGGATCAGCGGAAGTAGGATTGTATTATTGAGATTATAGGATGTGAGTATATCTGTGAATGTATGAGAGAGTAATGATGGAGTGTATGGGTTATAGAAAAGGGAATGGCGTAGAAGATGAGGAATTTGATAATATGTATGAGAGAGCGAAGGAGGGATACAGATGTAATATATAGATAGATAGATAGATAGATAGATAGATGTGTATAAATGAGAGAAATGTAGTATGATTGTGATGGGGCAGTGTAGTGCGACAAAAAATGGCGCAGTAAAATTTGACGCAGGGAGTGTGAGAGTGAAAGTGAGGGAGGGGAGGGAGTGATCGAGCAGAGCAGCTTCTTCCTTTTTGCTGCTTGAGTAGTAGTAGTAGTAGTAGTTTTGTATGTAAATGAAAGCCCGTGAGTTAATAAAAACGACAATTACAGCAGCAACTACAATAATAATAATAACAACAGTTTCTGAGCAGAGAGCTCAAAGGGAAGGGAAGGGAAGGAGAGAAGGTACGATACAATATAAATTATTATAACTACGAGGACTATATAGTATAAGGTGAGAGGAATTTCAGCGACAGTGAGGATTACCAGATTTTATGAGAGCTCTCTATTCACACACACACACACATACATACATATATGATATACATATTCATATATATATATATATATATATGTATGTATATATAAATGTATATGTATGTATGTATATTATATGGCGATGTGTGTAGACAGACAGACAGACAGACAGACAGACAGATTGACAGTCAATGAGAGAGAGTGAGAGAGAAAATAAAATGGTCGCGGAAAAAGAGGAGTCGGAGAGAGAGAGAGAGATGAGAAGGAGGAGGAGGAGGAGCAGAGCGCGTGTTAGTGGCGAGGCCGCGCTTCTGCCGTACACGTGGCAGGCGTATTTGTCGAGAAAACGTGAAGACAAATAGGGTTGGGACGGGAAAGTGAGCCGCCGGGAAACCGTTTTTGCGGTTTCTTTCCCTTCCTTCCTTCACTATATTCATTCCTCCTATCCTTCCTTCGGTTTAGGGTTTGGCTGCTTTCTGTGTGTCTCTCTGCATGAAATGAGAAATCAAAGGAAAGAAAAAGGGGTCGGGGCCCCCCGGGAAGAGGGATGATCATCTCTCTCTCTCTCTCTCTCTCTCTCTCTCGTTCATATCATATACACACACACACACGTGCGCCCGGTGTCCGAGGCAATTTTGGTTTTGAGCACGCCCGGTCTGTGGAGTCAGAAGCACGCAACAGAAAAACTAAAAATACTACTACAGTCTACTACTACTACTACTACTTCTCTTATTATTATTATTATTAGTATTATTATTTATTTCTTAGAATTATTATTATTATTAGTGTAGTGACATATAAAAAAATAGACGTAGTTCCTTCCGCTGTCTCTTCCTTCAGATCATCTGTGTCTATTTGATTTTATTTATGTTTTCAGCTCCCCTACCCCTCCCTACCTCTTCTTTGTTCCTGAGGGAGGGATAACATATTATGATTATATACACACATATAACTTTTTTCACAGTGGGTGTGGCCACACCGCCAGAGAGAGAGAGAGAGAGAGAGCCGTGCCCCGAAAAGACCCTCTTCTTCTGCCTCTGCCTCTGATGCTGCCCTTGACCTTTGACCCTTGACCCTTGACCAATTGGCAAAATATATTTGTTTGTTCGTTTGTTGGTTCTTGTTCTCTTTACCCTCTTTATTTTCCTCTCTTCTTCCAAAAACCAAATCTTCTGGATTTGGTGGACAACATCTTCTATACACCCCTCCCCCTTCCTTACACATCATAACCGACGGCTTATCTTCTTAGATCAATGCTCCTCCTCTTCCATTTATTAATACTGCCCTCTTTACCTCTTTAAATTCACACACACACTCACAGAGAGAAAGAGAGGGTGTGTTTTTTTAAATATGTAAAGATGTGTGTATGTTGGACGTTGGAGGAGTTCATTTGACTTTGAAATTTGAGTTTGGCGGTTAGTCAAAAACGTAGATTTTATTGATTCCCCAAAATCCTTTCGATCGGCGAAATTTATAAAGATGTCACCAAAAGGAAAACGAGAAAGCAAATGTCCAAAAACTAGACTCCCATAACGTAGGCTTTGTTGTACAATGGTTGTTCATTGTTCATCCATCCCCACACACACAGCCCAATTCTCAAGATACAAATTGATGCTTCGGTTACTTATCTTTCTTGAGAACAAAATATTTGTTGTTGGCATGTTTGATAGATTTGCGAATTGTTCCTTCAACACCCTCATTCCTACTGGTATCCTAAAAGACCCATTCCTTATTTCGACAATTTGTCTCTTGTTTAGGTAGGACACCACAACCCATTAACAATGACGCATTAACATAACCCATGATATGTTAGGTCTCCTTGCATAAAAAGGCACCACAAGAGCCCTACATTTGATATGCGTGCAACAATCAACTTGAGCCACTGTAAACAACCTTAATGATGATTTTGTTGCCACCAACAAATTGTTACACTATGGGCGAGTCCTAGTATTACCATGTCACAAATATTCCACAAATTTCCATCCCTAACATATCGGGTGCCTCTTTGTATGTTTTGTTATATCTAACCATTCATTACCAAGTTTTGATCATGTATGCTTATTTATATCAATAGTAGTGACTTGCAAACCTTTTTCAATTTATACGGATTGTAGTGATTTGTGAGCCATCTTCAATTTCTCACTAACCATTCTATTCTTCACTCTTAGTGGGAAGAAGAATCTACCCCTCATGACATTCTATCCTAAGGTCTTCGTTGGTCTCATTTTCTTTAGACTTTCATCAATTCAAATTAGATAGGGAGTGTTAGTGTTCTTGCAACCCCAATTTTGACCTTTTTCCTCCTCACCAAATGATATGATAGGTAAAGAATGACAACAATCTTCTCATCAAAGGAATCAACATAGAACATAGAGAATGACAACAATATCCTCATTAATAAGAATTGAGATAGAACACCCAAAAGAAGCGTTGCTCATAAATGGAACCTCTATTGTTTTCAATGTTCATAATGTGCTCTGGCATCTAATGTTTTGTTTGGGAAATTCTAATGTCATTAGTTTTTGTAAACATTAAGCTTTTCACACTTCAAATTTGGTTGAATAATTGTCCACTTTAATGCCTTTCTATATGCTAGTCCAAATTTGACAAACCCAAGTGAATCATGAGAATAAATCCACTCCTCCTTACCATGTTTGGCTTTATAACTAATCTATAAACAGTTCTCCGTTGGTTCGAGTCGATCTTCTTCTTCATTATTGGGTTGATCTTCGTCTTCATTTTTTACATCCTCAATGTTGTCATCAACAAGGAATAAACTATGATGGATAACCAAGTCTAGACTATGCAGTTCATGAGTTCTCTAAATGATGAATACATATTTTCTCCTTTTGTAACTTGATTTTGACTTTATAGCTTATTCCCATCCCCGTCTACATGGGACAACGTACCTTGTTGCATGTGTGTAGAATGTCTTTAGTAATGTTTTCCCATGCACACAAACTACCATAGAAAATATTTTTGATGGAAGTCTATTTTTGGGGTCTCTCATTCTAACCTTCAACAACTATATTACTTGGATTTTAATATGGTTCGTGTTTCTTTTGTCCCTATCAATCCAAATCTTATTGGGTGGATGTACACAAATCTCCATGTTATCCAAGGGAAATGTCCATGTGTTCGATCATTGCACAATGTATTTTTATTTAATCCATTTATGAACACAATTGAGTTCATGAACGATGATACATTCAATATCCAAAGTGATAGTTAACAAGGTTTCCGTGATTAACGTCATCTTGAGATACATGGGAGGCGTGGTTTCCTTGATTAACGTTGTCTTGATTTGCATGCAAGGCATACTTAGGCTTCCAAAATGCATAACATAGAGAGTATCGTTGTTTGTGAATCTCTTGTTCTCTCTTTTTATTCATTTATTATAATGAGCCGTCAAAAAACATTTGCTATTGTTCATTTCTACCATAGAAGAAAAGATTGATGCAACTCCATAGACATGATATCGTGTAGGGTTATGACTTTGTTTTTATGAAAGACAATAAATCTTTTGTACAAAGATTTGTGCATCAAAATGAATATATTCTAACGCTTCTTAATGTTTAAACGAACTTCTATATGTTTTCATATTAAGAAAAAATTGGGATATTTGATTGACTTGTACAATTATGAGCTCAAATCGTGCTAAAACCTATATATTCATGCTTCAAAGAATATATGCTAATATTGGTCGTAATTAGACATTAATTTCAAGTGTCATTGATGAAAGTTCACTTGTCATGTGTCCAACTCTTGTAGGATGCACACAAGTGCGTGTGCCAAGAGAATGTACCTACAATGCATGAGCTTCGCAGTTGCATCATGTTAGCTTATGCATGATCCGAACAATAGAAATACAAGGGAGAAAAAATGCACATTTTCCATCCCTATAAATTATGGTGTCTTGCATGGACTCTTTGGGTGTAAAGAGGGGATAAGCTACCTATACATCCACCATTGTTGCTATTGTTGTCTCCATTTGACAATCTTTGACAACTTCGACCACGATCAAATTTACAAAGTTGACTACACATTATACGGTATATTCTCATCATTATCAATGCCACAACTATAATTGTGAACATGTTCATTCGTCTTATTTGCAATGCCATTATCCCTAATATGATTAGCTCCCATATGCCAAAATACTTCCCTTATTTACAACACTATCCTCCAAATAATAAATAATATTTGCAAGCGTATGAATTTGTAAGCAAGTAGGGTAATAAAAATGTGGAGAGGTCATGTATAGCCACACAACTTAAAAACTTTCGGAACAAGCATATTCAAGGTTTCGAGCTTCAAGGTGAAACGAGAAGAAGGCACATATGAGGCCAAAAAACACCAAATCCTTAGACATTGCTGAAGTAAAGAAGGGCTAGAAGATGCTCTAGAGGACCTTTATATTGCTCATATTAAAGCCACGAAAAAGTGAGTTGTAAATGCTTGATGAAAAAATAGGTATAGAGAGGGTTGGGGAAATTAAAGTCTAGATGTTCCCGGATAAAATATAATGGTTGCACACTCCCAAGACTCAAAAACTATATGGATCAACAATCCTTAGAGGGAATTGTAAACGGGAAGATAACATGCTTCATGACCAAAGCAATAAAGCATTAGGTTTACAAGGTACAAAGATAGCTAAAGAATATATCCAACAAAATAAGGAAACAATTATAATAGATAAGTACCTCAAGAAAAATTTCTTGAGATCATAAGAGCTGAAGCACTAAAAAGGCAAGTGTCATGCATTTTTAGATAGGGGCGTCAAACAACATAAACAATGTTGATGAAAATCATTATTAGCAAAAAGGTGAAGGACAGGATATCTAATCATAGATAGGGTAAGGAACCATGTTTTGGCCCTTTTATGCAAAGTTGAGAATGGAAGAAACTAAGGAGGTCGTACTCACTAAAAAGAATATGAGATCAAATATAAAAGAGGAATAAAATGCACAAGAACACTATATCACTTGGTTTTCATAATGTTTCTAACCTTAAGTCTCAATATTGACTCCCAACCCTTGGTGCAATGTATAAATATGAAGTTAAATAGCAAAGCTACCATTCCAACTTACCTCTACAATCGCAAAGGATGTAGACAAATGGTAAAGGGCAAACAAAAGAAAACAATTGTCCCTTCGAAAAACTAACTGTAAATTTCCCCGTCCCACATTAGTTGCCAACTACATCAATGACTACTGGAGAACAACGTCAATCTGCTAATCCAGCATTTTCAAATTTAATCATTCTCACATTAGTATGAAAGGTTGACTTTGAAGGCTTGCTAATTTTTAATTAAGCTATCATTTTTTACATCAATAATTATCAAGGTGTTTCCCTTAATCGAATGAAAAAGATCAAAATTCCATTATCTACAGCTAAGAATGCTGTGTTTATGAATACAACTACCATGAATTTACAGGCTATATTATACAGTAAAACTACCTAACAACTAAAAGGGAGAACTCTTCCATACAACAAATGGAAAAATCTACAACAATTTTATACTTCTATGGAAACTTACATTATCCTAGCAAGGAATACTTCATTATCCCCACTGACTTTCCTATTCCCTACTCTGCTTTCCTACACCACTGATGCACATGTTTATTATGATTATTCAATGTTACACTAAAACACTGCAAATGAAAGTTATAACAATTAAGTATGGTGAATCAACACATACAACAGAAAAGCGCATGTATAAAACCACCATGCAATGTGATCATAATCATTCAACTTAAACTAAACAAACAATAGAAAAAGCATTAAAAAAACGCATTATTAAGTCAACACCTACAGCCTGTGATATATCAATAGCGCAGATGTTTATGAATGTATAGCATAAACCATTTATATGTCAAGCCTTCCCAAAATCGTGCTGCAAAGATTGGGACGCAACACACTGCCCAGTGTCTCAATAGAGCTACGGATTAATATTTGTAAGCATATGTAGTGAGTGCTTACACTTGAGTTCGAATAAGCTCTGAAACAAAATCTTCTATTTATTATCCACCTTTTGGCATTATGTCCACTCAGCAATCTAATGAGTTAGTGTTTAAAAATTCAGGAACCTTTATTAGCCACCCAAAATGCTTATTTCTTCGCAACACCTCCAGTAGTTGGCCTGAAATTCAGAGAAGGCAGCTTAGATGAGGCCAAAAGTTCCTTGCAAAAGAACACTAGATAATTCTTCCATTTTGTGTTAAGTCAGAGACAATAACAACTTCGTCTGTCTAGAGCACATATTTATCTATTCAGAATGCCTATAAATGAATTAGATGTGCTCTAGAGAGCCATTTGCCTTTACCTGAGACTCTGAAATACTTAAAAAAGAATATGCAATCTGGACAAACAGCCATGCATAGAGCAGCATCAAAAGAAATTGGAAACAACGTAAGAAACACTTACAATCCCACAAACACTTTGAAGGCATCGTAAATTCCCCATTGTGCACCAGTCAAAGTACCAATCATGACAATTCGAAGAGGCAGCCCTCGGGTGAACAATCCCATAAGGCCCATCTTCTTTACAGCCTTCAGATAGAAAAGCAAATGTGAACAACAACAACCATAATTAGATTACTACAAAAGTTAGGCAAGTTACAAAATAAATAGCCAAAGGGAACCCAAAGAGTAAAGATTTCAATAACTTACATCGCCAACAGTAGCACCCTTTGAATTGTTCAAGAAGGAGACAAGATTATCAGCAGGATGAGACACAATAGCACAAAAGACTCCAGCAATGTAGCCTCCAGCAAAACTAACCCCCAACTGGGTAGTCTTCGAGCATTCATTTTTAGGGATTGGCACAACATGTTGGTAAAGCAACTCCACGGTCTTCTCAAAGCTTGCAAACTTCATCATTGTGTCTGCATTCAGCATTATCAAGTCTTCATACTTGTCCAGCGAGAAAGCAAAACCAAGACTCCACAAAATTGACAATAAATGGGAAGAACAGATGCCAGAATTTCCAGAACTGAATAGAAAAATAGCAATCAATGGAGACAAAAAGGCTAACTACATCTTATATACTTACAAGGAATCTGTCTGCCCCATAGCGGTACAAGGCCCTTGTATAACCTGCCAAAAAAATTCAAATACAAAATCATCAAATACCCAGTAACAACAATTTTTTTTAGCAACAAAGAAACAAACATAGAGGGACTTCTATAAACAATGTTTATAAGTATGAGTTAACCAATTATATGAATGAGGTATTATGAACTTGTATATTGGAAAAATACCCCTAACTTGTACGGCATTTACTAAAATATGCCCTAAGCTTCTAAGACATTAGAATACTATAAAGTATATTAGAGTTCATTACTGTAGAGAGATGATCTGACAGCAACCATCATAAATATCCTCATAGTTACAGATTCTGGTAAATATCCACAAAGTTTGACTTATAAAAACAAGACTAAATTGTGTACACGCTCACTAAAGTTTACAACAATAAAGAATCAAGTTTATTAGGCTACTCTTCGGTAGTAAAAGGCATTTTCGTACTACAACATATATTCAGGTCTCTTTCAGAGACAAGAGGGTTTAAAATATTCTAGTATATCTAAAAGGATGGTGATATTCTTGGCATTTATTTTGTTAATTCACTGTTAAAGGTACTATGTTCTGTACATTGTATTCTGGTGTTCTGGTATTATGGTGTTATGTACATTGTATTCTCAGTTGATTACAGCAGAACGTGAAAAGACATACCCGGCATAACCCTCAGAAGCAACAAACTTGGGGAAACCATCTGACAATCCTCGGGCAAATCCTGGTTGGGTCTGGACTCGAACTTTGACAGCCTCAAAAGGACATAGAGCGAGATCCGCAATGAACTCAGCTGAGGCTGACCCTGCCAAATAGATCAAAGTCTTGTACTTCTCAGCATTCTCAGGACCAGCAAGATCAGCATAGTACTTCTTGAAGTACTCATAAAAGCCAAATTTGCATGCTCCTTGGGCACTGTAGCCTAATAGAGTGGGTACCC
This sequence comes from Azolla caroliniana, assembly GCF_043228905.1. NCBI lineage: Eukaryota > Viridiplantae > Streptophyta > Polypodiopsida > Salviniales > Salviniaceae > Azolla > Azolla caroliniana. Next base: position 35,898 of record NW_028230525.1, on the reverse strand, counting down.
ATCCTCGGAAGAATCCCTTGGGTCCTTGTTCTTTCAATAGAATGCCAAAGCCACTACCAATTGTCTTGTATTTTACTGGATCTATCTGCAACATTTACAAAAAGGATCGAATGTCTACAGGCATGCATACTTTAAAAACAACTTTCTTACAGCGCAATCCCAAACAAACAGCAGTAATTTTTGTAAAATATTCGGAACTCAATAGAAGATCTTCTTTTCAGATATCCCACTGTATACAGGAAAGCTTCTTTCAACTATCTGAGGGTCTAATGGAAACACTAAATACATCAAAACAGTAAAAAAAAAGATCAAGTTTTGTTTTTGATATCGCCCAAAAGGACACAGATAAATACGGTACTATAGAGAACAATAATAAACACTTTAAAAACGTTCCTAGCATTTAAAGGAAAACCCTATGGTGTGATATGAACACTTTAAAAAAACACCTTGCATACAACGAAATACAGTAAATACTAATATAGAAAAATTGAGAGTAATCAATGAAAAGGTGACTCTCAAATAAGATATCAATATACTAAAATAAGACAAACCTAATGCTACAGGAAAATGGCTACTAATACACAGATTTCTATAAACCACAAATCATTTTCCAACTAAACCCGTGAAACAAACAGTCGTCAGAAGGCTAAACTTACATACAAAAATGCTAATCATTGAGAGAAGTTCTTGAAACACCATAACACATATTCAGACCCTTAATCCTTGGCAGGCATCCTTTGAGTCACCTCACCATATACTCCGAATCCTAACAAATGGCGCACATCCTACCAACCACTCAAGCATATCCTCAATAACGTACTAGACAGACCAAAAGACTGATCTAGAATGAACAAAAGGCCCAAAAATATAGAAGATTTTGAGTCTCTAATTTGGTATTAGCTTACAAAGTAGACGGATAGATAAGAAATACTATGAGATGTGCAAAGAGAAAAAAGGGAAACGAGCCCAAAATACAAAAGAAAACCCTAGAAGATGCAAAAACAGAGGAGTTCAAACCCCCTAAGACACGGATCTGGAATCATATCACGTCAAAACCATCGCAAAAGGAAAACAGATTTGAGCACAAACAGGGCGAGAGCACATACGAAGACAAACTGACCTGCATGTTGCATTTGACAAGATCGAGGGGGGTGACGGCCATGTGGGTGAGGCCACAGCTCAGGATCCCTCCAACCGTGCATACGGCATAGAACTCAGGGGAATACATGGTGATCTTCTTCCCTACCGCTGGTTCGCTTGGAGCAGCAATAGCGAAGCGAGTGGAAGGAGAAGGAGGAGATGGAGAAGGAGAAGGAGAAGGAGAAGGAGAAGAGAAAGAAGAGGCGACTGAAGGAGGTCGGAATGCTGCGATTGCGCCATATCCTCCTCCGCCGCCGCCGCCGATCCTCCTTGCACTGTATGCGTAGAGGCTGCTAGGGATCAAGGGAGACGAAGATCTCTTGTCGGAGGGAGCCATCGCTGTCTGTCTAGGAGAAGAAGAAGAAAGAAGCAATTCTAAGTGTGTGTTGCTTTCTTCTTCTTCTTCTTCCGCTGCTGCTTGCAGTTGTTTCTTTCCTCTCTCTGTGTGATGATGATTAAGCTCTGTCTCTCTCTCTCTCTTTCTCTCTGTGTGTCTGTCTGTGACTGTGACTCTGTCTTCTCTCTCTTTTCTCTCTCTCTCTCTCTGTTTGTGTTTCTGCTTGGCTTCCCTTCTCTGACGATAGTTAGGTTTTAGCCCTAAGGAAGAGAGTCCCTTTATTATTATTAATTATTAATTATTTAGTTATTTATTCCTTCCTTTATTTTTCTTGCCTTTTCTTTTTTGCCTCCTACTTTCTTGCCTTCTCTTTTCTTCTTTGGCTTCTTCCCTCTCTTCCTACTTCTTTGTTTTCTATTTTTATTTTTAAACCTTTCCCTTAACCCTAACCCTAACCCTAACCCTAACCTTAATCATCCTTCTTCTTGTTTGGTTGGTTAGTGTTGGGGGGCTGGTGAGGCGGGGTGTTATTTAACCTGTGATTTTACACTCATTTTTGTGAAATGTTCATTCTTTCATTCACATACATATATGTACATATTGTTAATACTGCTCATGCTTTTTTGCTTTTTGTTTCTCACAGACCGATGATGATGATGTTCGTTGCGTCTTGGAAACAACCCTTCCCTCCCTCCCTTCAACCCGATGGATACTCGCGTGAACTAAGGTTGAATATGAATGGAGAGGACATATAAATTAATAATGTGCTTTAATGTTGCTTTTCTTGGTCCAACATCACTTGTTAATTTCATTCGCATTAACTTGCAAATATTCGTCTTCATCATTCAGGTTTACACTCGAAAGGACTACTCCCAGAAGTCTTGTAGACCAACAAGTCTTTCTCCCTCACTCACAAGTATCTCATTCATTTTCCAGATCTCTCCTAGCAATTACCTTATACTCAAACTCTTAAGTTATTGGTAGCATGTGAAAATGATTAGCCCTAAGCATTTTTTGCGCTATATATACTCCTTTTCGAAAGTTTGGGAGGTTTCCTCATTGGGAAACTTCTATAGAGGGTCTTACCCCTTCTCCTACTAGTGCTCTCTGGCATCTGCTCTTCGTAGAATAATCAATTTGTGACATGATATGGCCATTTCAACTTCTGTTTATGCCCTACTTCTTTACTTCTCGAACCCATAACTTCCCAAGTCATACTTAGTGGATGTTGGAAGATTCCCAATAAGAGTTTATGTCTTGGCTAAAAATGGTAAAATAAATTTGAATTATTAGACCTTTGACTCGTTTCAATCAAACAAAAAAACATGCGCATTGCATAAATAATATATAGTTGGAATGTTGAAATCGGCTTTCAAGTACATACTTTCGTAAGAGAAAAATGTGACCAGGCCAACTTGACATCTTCGTCAAGTTAAAATCATGCAATTCACACCTTTCCAAACAATCACATAAAATACAATTATTATGCGCATGTTTTTATGTGTAAAAGGAATAGTAGGAGCTAGAGTCCAATGGTGGCTTTGACCATGATCAAACTTCATGTGATTCACATCTTTTTTAGCATTATTCATTGACATGCATGGTGGTGAAACATTTGTTTCCTAGGTTGTTCATTCGTGCTTCACTTTTTCTAGAGAAGCCGACATCGTATTTTGGCTAACTTTTGGTACTCCATCGACCCACTAAGAAAAACCATTGATCATCATGATAGTTTGTAAGAATATTGGTTAGGAAAACTTAAGAGGGGAATGCACCACCACAAATGTGTGACTTAATGCAATGGTGTTGCAATAGAACAACTTGAAATGAGAGGAGGATTCAATTATATTACCAAATGCAGACAATATAATGAACACTATAGAGTTAGACCTTACTATGATAGAGAGAGAGAATACATCTCAACCAGGAAGAGAGAGAACTCTGCAAGGTTACATATCATCATTTTCGCCATTTGAATTGGTGTGTAGGGTGACATTGAGTTTGGAGTCGTAGTACTCTTTAGATCCCTAGATAGATAGATAGATACAAGAGTTCTATACTTTTGTAGTAAGTTAGTCATGGTGGTGGTTTTTCTTTCGGAATGAAAGCCATTATTTACGAAAAAGAAGAAGAAGAGAGACTACATCTCTCATCCCTTAATTTTCTTCATAAATCCACTCGTTCTATAGCTTAGGATCCAATATGTATGTATGGATGGATGTGGAGGAACGAGCATAGGCACTCGAGAGAGTTGATGATCACACATCTTCCAGTCTATTCTAATCATTCATGTCTGACATTCTTAGAAGAATCTTGATGCTTTCATTCCTGCAGAAACAATGCTTTTCATGATCAACAAAAAGGAATGAAATGAAGCAAAACCATCTTCCTCCAAACTTAGCAACAACACCGCCACAAGAGACCAAACAGCAGTTTCCAATCACAACGCCACGCCATTCATTCACTGCCAATATCCAAAAATTAAACCGTTAATACCTGGACAACAAACCGATAAGACCCACCCAACAACAATAACCACAAAAAACATCCTTTTGCAGCTATTGTAAACGACCCAACCAAGACACTAGCTGGAAAGGGATTGAACCCTCCACAATGCAATTTAGAACACCACAAATTGCAGTTTTAGGTTAGGCGACCCACACGTAATATCTGAAAACAAGACCTTGCAAATGGAATAATTGGATCTTTAACCCACTTGTATTTCTTTGAAGGTTGTCTCTAATTTAGAAAAGAAGGGCATCTCATCCATATGCTTTATCACACTCCCAGTCCACTCATACACAAATCTATGCATACCTATATATGCCCATCTTATTTCAAATAGAAGCTATATTGCACTTCCTCACTTCCCTTCATGGTTTTTCCCACTTTGCTATCATTATCTGTCTTCACAAGAAAACTGAAATTCAATCCCACTCCTCAATGTACGAAAACTTGGTTGGAAAGCAAGTAAATTGAAGAATCAAAATTGTATGAAGTGGTAATGGTGGCAATTTCACTTCAGAAAACTATGACAAAGTCATACAAACTCATGAATATTTCACCAGTAATCTGTATCTCATTATATTAATCCTCAACAAAATGGGTAGGGTGGAGGAAAGTATAAGAGACTTATGGATATTACTTGTTCCATGCTAAAGCTTACAATCCAACTATAAGTTCCAATTTAGCTGAAGTTGCATTTCTTTGAAAGTTAGGTTTTATTGCCATCTACACACAACTTCTCCAACCACAACACCTTTGATAATCATTCACATTATCCAATCATCGATGAAGACGATTCTAATTTAGATTATGCATTAGATATCTATCATCCGCCACATAACTTAGTGTTGACAACTCTACCAGATATTCCAATAACTACTCTTGAATTAATTCACAACATCCTTCAAGTTTTCTGGAACCTACATACTACACTGCCTAATATCTCACTACCTTTGCATTCCATTCCCAATCAACTTTGCACCCAAAACCACTAGCATGTTCCCACTTTCATGAAACCTTCTCACCAATGCTCATCATCGCAAGTGTAGATGTAGCTACCTAAATAGAACAGCATATCCACCATAATTGATAATATAAAAACAACTTGCCTTAATGGTGATTTAGGCCAACCTATCTACACTGAGCAACCAAGTACTTCAAGGATACCTGCAAGCATCCTAATTATGTTTGTGTCCTGAAGAAAACCTTATATGAATTGAAGCAATCTCCAAGAATTTAGATTGCAGGTAAATCACATTGGAGCATACCAGTAAAACTTGCACTCCGCTACATATTAGGCATTGAGTTTAACTTACAAGATCTAGATGAAAGCGCACAGCCATGCCAAAGAAAGTTTAAAGAAATGATGAGCATAGGAAGATCACCTGTATGAACCTGTTGATCCAACTCTTTCTCTTAGCTCTGATGTGGCACCAAAGGACCCTGAAGAGATAAAGGAGATGGTAAATCATCCTTGCAGAAAAAAGTTAGGCAGTTTACTATATCTTGTACTAGAACTGATTTCTGCTACATTGGGATGCCCTGATCCCAAGAAGCTACTTTGGGATACTCTAATCCCAGAAAGCATTGACAAATGTCAAATCAACAAGTACAGTCAGCTTATCTTATAAGCGTCAAAACAACACTACTCTACAACTAGACACCCCTACAAATAAAGAAGTTGTTGATATTCTTACAAATGCAATACCAAAACCCAAACTTCCATGGCGCCACAATGTAATTAATTGGTATGAATATTTCACATGATATTAACTATTTTGTTTACTTTTGCATAGGCCATTTATAGCCATTATATATCATTCTAATACAGAACGTTCTATAATGTAATCACAGTATGTGCATTTGTCAGCGTGGCTATAGATAAATTAAAATTTCTCTCTATCCATTCTCCTCATTCTCTAGAGGCATCATGAAATTTGCATTTTGTTTCTCAAAATGAGGTTCACATCAATCAGCCAAGGGTCTCCCACCTCAATGACAAATGGTGTTGAACAGCAACAAAGACATGATGCACCTTTAACCATCCTGGAGTGGACGCCAATTAGAAGTTCAATAGGCAAACACAAAATACAACATAATCATATGTCACACAAGTTTCAACTAAACAATGATCTTGAAGAGTTATTTGTGCTCATCACATGGGCATTTTTGCCACCTCCCTATTTTTCAGCTCAAATTATCCGTCCATTGTGAACCAATAATCTTGGCATACTCATACCTTTTAGTGAGAATTGTGTTTTTTAAGAAACTTTGAAATAAGTAATCGAACCAGCCCCAAACCATGCTGCATCTCTGAGATCTTGTTATTCAACAAGTCGGATTGCATTGTGCCAATGCGGCCATTTGGCTAATCCAATAATCTTCATTTGTGGACTCAATTTTATGGGCATAGTTAATACAAATTCAATATGCTAATCATTTATCCCTGGAAGTCATGTGCCATTGTGGCCATATGAATATCCAATCATGTTACTCTTTTGAAGGAACCTTATGGACATAGCTCATAAACATATTTGACATACTGGCCATCAATCCTTGCAAGAGCATTCTCCTCCTTGGAAATGGTGAAGGCAATAAGTGTCCTTAATGAAGATCTCACGTGCTTCCATCTTGGAAATACACTTTGTGGCACCATGGCAATCAGGACACATCCTAAGGTTTTTGAGTATCCTAATACTTGTCCCTGAAGGTGTTGATAGTATCCCAAATGCCAATGCCATACGCTCACAATGCCCACATAAAACATCCTCTTTATCACTTTCTGAGATTAGTTGAGGATCTAACATCAACTCCACCTGTGGTCTATACCCTTCTTGCTTCATCTTGAGATTCAATTCCTTGAGCTTGCTGAAAATAAGCTCACTTTGTGGATGCGAGTTGTCTGCCACACCAAATGCATGCACTATCATGTCCACTTCGATGAAGGCCTTGCCTGCCTTCTTGGATGCATTTGCACATCTTCTCATTCTTTCGATTCGCACTGCCTCATTACGCATTCCCACGCTTGCATAGATGCTTGACATAAGCATATAAGCTGCACCATGATCACAATCCATTGCCACTAGCCAATTAAAGCATCGAAACCCAACACTCACGTCCTTTCGCTTCTTACAAGAACCTAGTAAAGATCGCCAACCCACATGGTTGGACATATACGGGATACATTCAAGTAGGTCTTCTGCTTCGTTGAAGCGACCTGCACGGCCAAAAAGTCCCACCATAGAGTTCATATGATCAATTGTCATAAAGATTCCATGCTCTTCTCTCATTTCTTTAAAGACCTGGCATCCTTCTTGTACCAAACCTAATCGACCATAAGCAGACAGGAGGCATAGGAATGTGATGCCATTCGGTTGGGCGCCGACTTGTTTCATGTGTGAGAAGCATCTGAAGGCCATGTCATGATTCCCATCTATTGCATATCCTGATACCATGGATGTCCATACCACACTATCTTTGTTATGCATCCTATGAAATACCGTGCATGCATCTTCAAGACTACCACATATAGCATACATCTCAATGAGAGCACTACAAATGAATAAGTTTGACTCAAATCCTCTTTGCACAATCTCAACATGAATCTGTTTGCCATGCCCTAAGGCTGCCACACTCCAACAAGCTTTAAGAATGCAAGCAAAGGTGACCTCATTCGGTTCTTGATGCTCTTTCTCCATTCTCGAAAGAAGTGTAAGTGCCTCCTGACCATGACCCTCTCTCACATTTGCTGCAATGAACGCATTCCAAGTTGCAACTGTTCGCTTTGGCATTCTTTCGAATACAGCTTTCGCATCATCGAGCAATCCACATTTTCCGTACATGTCCAATAAAGTGCTCTCTATGTGCACATCCCACACAAAACCACACTCTATAGCATACATATGAATAGCATTGCCAGTCTCGGCATCCTCAATCATCGAACATGCCTTCAAAACAGAGACAAATGTAGCTTGGGTTGGATTGATATGTACCATCTCCTGATCAAGCATGTGACCAAAAATTCGAAGAACTTGTTCACCCTGTCCACTTCGATTATAACCACTGAGCAAAGCATTCCATGCGACGACATCCCCTTTGGGTGCACCATTCATGCGATCAAACATCACACTAGCATGATACATACTTCCAGATTTGGCATACATGTGGATCAAAGTGTTTGCCACAAATACATGTGATTCAAGACCACACTCAAGGGCATTGGCATGGATGGTCCTGCCGTCTGATAGGTTTCCAGAAGAAGCACATGACTCGAGGGCAGCCACCAAAACATGCTCATTGAGCATGGTGCTACTCAATCCTTGGTGATCCTCCAGCTGCTCAAGGAGGTGAAACCATAGGGATATGGCTTCTTCATGTTGTCCAAGTGTGGAATGAGAATTGATGATAGCTCTCCACACATGCACATTAGGGGCATAGATCTTTCTAAAAGCTTGTTTAGCTTTAGGAAGACAAAAGAAAGACGTGAACAGGCGAATAAGATGTGCTCCAAAGAAAGCATGGGAATCAAGACCATATTCCACAATGATCCCATGAAGCCGGCTTCCTCCCACCTCATCTTTCTTCTCTATGCACTCCTGTAAAACCTCATAGATAGAATTAACATCATAATCAGAATTACCAAGACTAGCTTCTTCTTCTTGATGACTTGAATAATTGATTGGAGCAAATCTGTTTAATGGGTCCTCATTTCCGACTAATTGTCTTAACGGATCTTCGATCCTGATCAATTGTAGTGATGGGTCCTTGATAAGTCCCGATTTCTGGCTCAAGGTAGGATAAGTTGACAAAATTGGAGAGGCTGGGTGATTATGTGGTGGTGTCGTGGTTAGGATGGCGAAGGAGAATGCCATGGATTTAGAGTGTGTGGCTCTGCCACTACTAACATTGTGTGTCCAAGTGTGAAAGGGGATTTGATGTAAATTTGTAATATATCCAGCCCAAATAGTGTCCAAGTGTGAAAGGGATGGGCATCCCGTATGCAATGAGACTAATTGCCCGAAAGTGTGGAAGCTATTTAAGATGATAGATAACTCACCGCCATTGCCCGAGTCACCTCTTGTTGGGTCTAAATATGGTTGCAGAGAAGGTGGTAAATATGGCCGCTCCACGGCATCAACGTTTTCAAAATAATGTAAATAGATAATATGCCTCTTTGATATCCAACAACTAAGTAGCTAATAAGAATCGGCGATGGTTTGGTTTTAGCTTAACCGGTTTGATAGTTTTCAAGTTTGAACCGAACTGGTTTCTAAACTGGTTTGGTCAAACTTGTTAATACTAAACTGGTATGGTTTAGTAACCAATTTGGCCAAACCGTTCAAGCCTTAATCGGTATAGGAACTAGTTTTTGCACTAAGCAGTTTGATTCGGCTTGAGCTTTGCCAAATTGAGCTCAAACCAGTCAAGGAGCCTCAAGCCCGGTTGAATCGAACCGAGCTTTGAAACCGTTAAAAAACAGTTTAATAGCTCAATTCAGGCTTGAGTCGAGTCGTTGCCGACTCCTAAAAGCTAGAGCTCCTAGTGACGTCAAAATTAGGTGGCGGAGGGGGGGATAAAAAATAGAACTTTTGCATACAAAAAGATGGCTTTCTTTCAAGCATGGGGACAACCTTTTGAATGTATATATGAACCCAAGTTCCTTCGCCATGAATGTAGTTCTCCTATCATATATATTATCCAAACACTTCTCTCAAGCTATTTCCTTTGCCACAAAATTTTCTTCAATATTAAAAGGAGTATTTGTGCCTAATAATCTATGAATAGCCTTTGCTTTCCTCCTATTGTTATTGTTTCAAGAGCATCACCATTATCATATAGAAATCCTCCAATCATCGTTCTTAAGATTCCAACTTGAATCAACAATGCAATGTGTCAAGTTTTGAACCTCCCATTACTAAGACTTGCCCTTCCTACTAAGTGAAGAAGCTTGATGTCACTACCATCTCAGCTAGTAGGAGTTGACAAAGACTCGACTAAAGCTTAAACCGTTGTTAAACTGATTTAAAATAGTTTGGCGGTTAAGTTTGGCATAGTTCATGCTTGACCCTCCTTAACCGGTTTGAACTGCTTTGGCAAGGCTCAAACTGAACTGAACCGTTTAGGATCTAATTGGTTCCTAAACAAGTTAATGTTAAACAATTTGGCCAAATTGGTCACTAAACTGGTTTTGTGTTAACAAGTTTGGCCAACTAGGTTAAGCCTTAACTAGTTTAGGAACCAGTTCGGTTCAAGTTTGAAAACTCTCAAACCGATTAAGGCTTAACCAGTTTGGCCTTATCCACACCAAATTGGTTAAGCCGAAACTGGACCGTTACTACTTCCTATAAACTAGATGGAAATCCAACTTAAATTCCACCAACATTGTTTGTTCACCTCTCCCTCTTAGAAAACCGAATTTGTTTTCTCTCACCCGACTATATTTTTGCTTTTTGCAATGCATATATTGTCGATGAGAAAACGTAAACGAAAACCCACAAAAATGAAGAAGATACAAATGTTGACAAACACTCAAAATAAAGCTCAAAATCTGGTGGAGACATTTTTGCAAATTGTGGACAATTGTAAATAGATTGTCTCATAAGAGCACTAAAAGGAAATGAAAGTCTAACAATAAGCAATTTATCCAATACAGAATAATTTTCAAGTTATCCAAATGGTTCATAGTGGCAAAATGCAATCCAATGGAAAATGATGGCATTTGTGATGAGCCTACATGCAAAAGATCTAAAAATTATGTCACACAATAATCGAATTCGTGAGATCATAGTTAATGAGATGGACATTTTTGCCAATCAATGAGGAAATAGAGGTAATCAAGTAATTTTTACTTGGTTCAAGATTTGCAAAAAATTAATATTCCTTGTCTTGGAATGTAATTTTATCTTTCAACTACTTTATTGTGTTATATCGTTTCTCACAAGGTACCATCTTGGGCATTCTCAAATGTAACGTAGAACACACACCACCATATGATCTTTCCCAAGCAAGGATTCTTGAAACCTTTAACAAAGTTTGGGCAAACAATGTGTTTCTTATTCATTTATTTTGATATGCTAGCGTATGATTGGGACTTCTAGTTTCTATGTGTTTGATGTTCTTTGTAGCAAGTCGGTCACACACAATAACAATGGCTTCTATATATATATATATATATCACAATGACTCAGGAGTACATTTCCCTTTGATGCTTTTATCATTTATTTCTTTATGCCTTATAGTTGCATGCATTCCCTTCATTAATGTAATCAATCCACTTAACACCTCTTGCAATTCTATGTTAGATATTTGACTTGTGACTATTCATCAAAACTTACATCTCAACTGATGCTTGTAACCTTCTGTTCCTATCTTTCAAAAGTTTATAGTAACTTATTCATTTAGCATAACTAATTGGGCTTCATTGCATAAAGGACATCACATGATTTGTTATTTCTCTCATAGTTATTTCATGCCATCAAGGGTTAAACATATAGAGCTTTGGTTCAACTCTTTGTAGCTCTAGCACACTCATAAGAACCTTTATAATCAAGCAAATTGGGCTATGTAACTTCAAGTTAGGATCCCATTTTAAAAAACAAAGAATTAATCTCTTGATTCAATTGTGGTGCAAATTAAAACCTTAATCTTGCATGGTTTTCTTATACAAATTGCAACGAGTAGGCGAAATACAATTATAGGGACCATGTGCATTCTTTTCTGGAGATAGAGAATCTAACAAAAATAACTTGATTTTGAGTAAAATATGCATTCAATGCGCGTTTAGAAATTTTTCATTGATGGTGGTGACTCGTGAATTTGTGAACCACTACTTTTAATGTGTACCCTTTGTTCTTTTGTAGGAATGGTGGTTATAGCTCTTCGCAATTTTACTATTGTTATATGCTCCTTTATTTTTTCTTTTTTTGCATAAAGTGCTAATGATTCCAAAAACTTTGTTTTTCGTGTGCCTCTAAGATGCCTTCATTAACCTATGAAAAGCAAAGGGACATTTTCTAGATTAATATTTAGCTCACTATGTATTTTTCATTGTTTCAACTAGGACAAACCATTCAAGAATGTATTTTCACAAAAATAGGTTCATAGGTAAAGTGGACTCAATGATACATAGGTAAAGGTTGAGCATCCATTTTAAAGCACTTCTGGATAGAAAAAATACTAGTTATTACTCAATATCTGAGTTATTTTATGTGCGTTGTTGCGTTATAATGCAGTAAACAAGTTATTCTAGGTACAAAGAGCTTGTACGCAAGAAGAAAGAAAGGGTCTAGAAATTTTGTAGTTTGTCACTTAGATAAATCCATACATGGGTATTCTTAAGAATGATGGTACATGGTATTGCTATGAACTAGGCTAAAGAACAAAAATAAACTTCTACATCCAAATATTTATAAAATGATAACAAGTCTTGTATCCAAGGCTAAAACTAATATTACAATTTCCTCTCGAGGACATTATCGCCAAAAAGAGGGGCTCAACCCCATTTTTTATAAGGGTTCCAAGCCTTGAAAGTCCCCAACATAAGCGAGATGTTCCTTTTCCTCGACAAATTCGCATGTTCCTTTGCCTAATTTAGATAGTTTCCTCCATGCTTAGCATAATTACAATAGCTCCATTATCGTTGTTCACTTGTTGTATCAAAGATTATCGTTACAATCGCCAATTTTTGCATTCCATTTCGTCCGTCAATATGGTATCAACATTTATGATTATGCAGTACACCCATTCTTGATTGGCAAGCCGATATGGTATTAGTTGTGTCAATATTTGGTGTTGATGCGAGTCCCATTGACACACATGTATTGGTGGTGGCTCCACAGGAACATTCCAGACGAGACACGGTGACGATGACAACGAATGGCAGCCATGATAGTCATTGGTAATGATACAATATTGTTGAAAAAGGAATTGGAAAAAGAATGAGAACATGCCAATTGTAACAGCCCCCAAGTTCCAACCAAAAAAAAGAGGAAGGAAATCCCCCCCCCCCCCAAAAAAAATAAAATAAAAGCAAGCTTGTTTTTTGGAGCTTTTTCCATGTCTTTTTTGGAAAGGGAATATAGGGTGGGGGGAAACAGAACGCAACTACAACATTATTCACAACAAGAAGGCTGAGGAGGATGAGGATGAGGATGAGGCTGAGGAAGAGCTGTGTGCCTACTTTTGTAAATTACCCAAAAGAAGTTGGATGAGATGAGATGATAGATCATCATCATAATATTAATAGCGGTGTAGGATGGATTAATGCTTAGTTAGACGTACGTGAAAATTTGTTTAACAGCAAAGGGCCTTCTGAGGGAAGAGGAAGAGGAAGAGGAAGAGGAAGAAGGAAACAAAGGACCTTCTCAAGGAAGAAAGATTAAAGAAGAGGAGGAGATTCAAATGAGAGAGGGAGAAGCAGAGATGGTGCATAAGGAGGAGGAGGAGGAGGAGGAGGAGGTGCATGTAGGATTATTATTGGCGGGTGCGCGACCCTTCTTGAGAGGATGTGTGGAGGATGTGGACCCTTTGTTGCCGTCGCTTGTGCGTGTCCTCCGAGAAACCGGCGCCGCCGAATGTTGGCACAAACATGGGACCTTCTTAGAGCACCTCCAACACGTGTACCGCATCCTCAAGCTGTGGCACGCTCCCGACCCCGTCGCCCTTTGTGGCCTCTTCCACTCCGCCTACTCCAACTCTTATGTCAACCTCGCCATCTTTCAACCCGATGTGGAGCGCACCCGTGTCTCTGATCTCGTTGGCCCCGAGGCCGAGACGCTCATCCACCTCTTTTGCATCGTGCCACGCCACGCGCTCATCCATGACGACCTCCTGGCCAAGTCGGGCTCCGACTCCGACTTGCTGGCCGCCCTCGCCGGTTCCCGTCCCGTCCACGACCTCATCCCCCCACCCGAAGGTCTCACCGTCCAACACATCCGCACCGGCCACGATGTGCACCTCCCCAGATCCGTCCTCGCCTTCTTTCTGCTCCTTACCATGGCCGATTTCATTGACCAGCTCACTGGGTGGCAGGATTCGCTCTTCGGGAATCACGATGGGAACCTCCGGTGGAGTGGAAACAACTGGGCAGCCCTTTGGCCCGGCAATGGCAAACCAGGTCTCTGGATGTCTGCCATCTCTCGCATGGGCCTCCTCCTCCACCTCATCGTACGCGAAGAGAGGAAGGCAACAACCTCAGCCTGTGACAGAGATGGTGGAGCCAGCAACTCATACCATTACTTGAACCTGGAGCAGCTTCCTCCCATCTTTGATGGGTGCACACAGATACTTGATCCCGATCACCAGATACAGGCGCGCGATGCATACTGGGAAGCAGTCCAACTCTCGGACTCTGACACCGATGGTGAAGGTGGAGGGGATGGTTTGCAATCATCCTCCAGGGGGCAGCGGCGGGAGGAGCTTCTAAGTCGTGCATGCAAGCTCAACCCATGGATTGGCGAGCCTCATGTGCTCCTGGCGCAGATACATGCATCGCGGGGCCAATTCGAGGTAGCAGAGCAGGAGGCCCGGCGAGGCCTCACCCTGCTATTGCAGTGGGGCACCAATTGGGACAAACGTGTGTCATGGGAAGCTTGGGTTGCCTGGTCTCGTGTCCTGCTCGCCAACTCCAAACTCAAGACTTGGCCCAACTCTTCATGGGGCATTATCAACCTTGGCCTTGTCAAATAGCCTCCCTCTCCCTCTCCCTCTCCCTCTGCTTCAATATCTTGATCACCACTCTTGGGACGGACATCAGAAGGAAGAAGGGAATGGCCGGCTGGCCGTCTCTATTAATTTTTAATTAATAAATCTTCGTTTGTAGTGCTCAAATGTTGTTATGTAAGATGTAATTAATACAACATCTTTCATGCTGTGATGAACTTTATTGGTGTTCCGGGTTATTAGTAAATGAATGTGCAGTTGGGTTAATTGATCAAGGCCATGTTTTACCTAATATAAAGTGCCTTGTAGAACAGAAGATCCGATTCAACTTGTAATTATATTATGCCAATGGCCTTATTTTTGCTAGTATTGATTGCTGTTTGGTCGCTCTCTATCTCTCTCTCTCTGATATACTATGGGTTCGCCCTGCTTAAATGTCCATTTTATTTTTCAGAGACCATGCCTCATCAATTCACAAAGTTTTTCACAGTATGACTAAACTTCTTCTAAAACAGTATCTGAAAATTGCAGCTGATTAATGCATTACGTTTTGATCTCCTATGTGATTTCTTTTCTTCCATCGGGAACTGATTAAATCACTTCAAATTAATTCATGTTTTCAATATTTCTAGTTCACCTAGCGTGTACATGGTTGCTGGCAATGATACCCCTACATACCTTTTATCTATGATGATACTTATCACAGTGGATGGAACGTTTTGCCTCGCTTCACAACAAATGATAACACTTGATGGTTATTATGAAGTCTTCAGTCCTGTTTGCTTCAAATTACAATGTTAACTTCTTTTTTACCTTTGTATTACTTGTATAATAGGGATCAATATTGAGAAGGATTGTGAACATAATTATTTAAGTGTTGAAAGGAGCTTCAGATTTATTTACCATTTCATTAAAACACCGCATGTCCTGGCAGAACCATTACATCCTCATGTTTTCTACTCAAAGAGTCAATATGACACAAGAAAGAGTAGGTTATGACAGCAGAAATATGAGAAATCTATTGTCGGTCATTAGCTGCCTAGATGAAGTCAAGAAATTGATTGCACAAAGCCTCAAGTTGATTAGCAGGGATAAAAAGACAGAAGAAATGAAGAGATAAATATCATGTCGTGAGTACACATTCTGAAACTATATGCCGCATGCCAGATGAAAATTGCAACCAAACATATGATGATTATCTCATCCTATGTTTTAATATATTCAATTAGCGGATATAGAGAAAGGAGATCCTAATGGTTTCGTATAGGGATTCAAGTACAACATGATATCAGTGCATAAACACATAAAAAAGATATTTAGAACTTCAGTGAATATCCATACAAATCATCATACATCAATCACAAGCAGTAGTGTAGCTTATTCTCAGCTTTTTCTAGGCATTGTATTGAATGACTTACTACTGAATGTTATTCATTCCAAATGAAGAATGAGTAATACACAAGTGAATAATGTTGTCTAAAATAGCTTGTCACTCCTGTACACAATGTCTTTTAACAAAACAATATACAATGCACAAGAAAGTCCATGCAAAGCAAAGCATCTAAGCACTGAATCCAAGCTCAAGAGGATTTAACCGTCTTGATATTTCATTCGTTGCACAGACCTCGTGTGCAGCTTCTGAGAATATATTAGTTGCCACTCCTGCATTGCATATATTTGCAAATGCTCTTGTGTGTCTCATCCCATAATCGGCCAGATACCCGCAATGCAACTCAAAGGTACGAATCTGAATCAAAATCTTTGGGTTAGAAACTGAACAACGCACCTGAATTCTTTTTCTTAAAATTCTTAGGTTACCTGATTTATTTTTCTTAAAACATAATACGAAATCAGTCATTTCATATTTACCATTGATTTTAAGCACGACCAATCATCCACCAAGACAGTGCCCTGTGGTCTTATTGCATTCAGAATTCTCGGGCCTTCCTCATCGCCAAAAAGAATCTTTCCAATGAGTGTTACACTGTTATCCAGGTGCATTCTGTAAGACATCTCGTTAACTAGCTCTTTCTGCGCTTCTATCTTCTCATTTGAACCTTCTTTCCCCATCTTAAACTGATTTTCACATAAAAAAACATCAAAATATTTGATATAGAACACCTCGAACTTTAGGTGAAGCAGTATGAATAATACCAAAATCTCTACAGTTGTAAATTTTCTATAAACATAATAAACAGATATTTTTCCATCTCCAATCCAATCATTTTTTTCTTCCCCTTGGTGTGGATATCCAATATAAATAACACTGCTGAAAGCAAGCCCTATGAAGTATGTCACGACATACATATAAACGGCGAAAAACATACCTTGTGCCAAAGAAACAGCAGATCAGCATCCCTTTGATGCACACCTTGAAACTTGCTCCCCTTGCTGAAATGTAGATTTATAGAAGAAAGTAGATCCTCATGGGACCAGGAACTGTTTGCATTCGCAGGATCACTACCCAAATACACGTATACATTTTCAGCACTGATGTTGTCATCCCCATATTTCATCACATGTGAGCCAGTTATGTATGTTTCTTCGTTTGAGGTCCTTGATTTAACCTGGAAAAAGGAGATATTACAATGACTAGAAAGTAATTGCCATATGCAAGATCTAACCTCTGCATACTTTTCTAAAGAGCAGGCATATGAAAATGGAGGGATAAAACATCTTTGGTCAATGACAAAGTCACCTATCCTGTGCTTGACCTATGAATCTAGTGATACGGATCAAAGTAGCATATTAAGTTGACCTATGAATCTAGTGATACGGATCAAAGTAGCATATTAAGTTGCTGATGTGAGGTTGTCAATGTGGGAATGACCAGCTCATACAATATGTATATCTACCTATCTATCTAGATATATACACATGCACATTAGATCCAAATAGTTTTGTACTATGGAGGCTGACACACTTAAATACATAAAGCTATGGACCCACTGATTGAATACAAGTTATCTTGCATTTATAAGTTATGCTTACAATACGTAATCAAGTAGTTTAGAAGGTGTACAATTTTGGGTTGTTATATTTAGAACTAAAATGATTTCTGAAGTCCTTTTCACTGTCAGTTTTACATCAAAAATTTATAATGTTAAGACCCTTACAATATTGTACTGATCCTTCAGTGTTTCCAGTTCCAGATTGTGAATCTCACTGAAATTGCAAAAATGTTTGCTGTTTAGCATAATCTTATTGTGCATTTCTTGTTGTAAAAAATAATGAGAGAAGTATACCTGTCTTCCATCCAAGCTACACTATAGAGGTCTCCAAGGCATGTAAAATATTCAGCTGGTGGTGAAGGTTCCATGCCAGGACAATATGTTCCCCAACTACTTTCTTCTGCATTTGATGCCGTTGTAACATATATATTCAAATTATTAGGGAGCAGCCCTTCAAATATGCTTCCACTCTCACATGCTTCCACATAAATGACCTATATCACAGACAAAACAAAAATTATTTCCCTTATATACGTAAATGAGTAACCGTTGGCCTTATATAGCAAATATGGATACTAGTCTCATTATAACCAACAGTCTTCCATCATAACAGGAAGTTCTTATCCTATGATGAAGTTATGAACCTCATGAATTACAAGATTGGCATTCGCATGAAGGGTCCACTATTAAGATTCTCCTAAGACTACTGCCTGAAAGAACACGCCTGGAAAATATACCATTTCTTTGAAAGCTGAAGCATCATGCTTTTGCTGCAAAGTTTTGACGAAGTCATCTGCATACAAATTAGGATTGCTTGGCATTCCTAAAAGACATTTACAAACTAAACATCAGTTAATCACGAAACAAACTTTTATCATGAAGGTCATAGAGCAATATAAAACTTATCCAGAAGCAAAAGGGTGAAAGAAAAATCAAAGTAAAAAACCAGCTGCTTTTCAAGATGCTTCCAAGCTAATTAATGCAACCTTGAGGTCAGAAAATATCCTTGTCACATGATTCTTAAAATGTGCAGGTACAAAGAAAGACATTATAACTTAAATAGGAGAATCTTCCTCACTGACAGCAACACTATGTTCTCATTTTCCTTGTTGACTATGATTTTGAGCAGCTACATGGCCATTGCAAAAGATTTACATAGTAAAAGAAATCGAGTTTTGTTTGTTTTTAGATGTGTGTTTTTCCATGCTAACCTATACATTCATGTGGTAGGAAAATTCATCCTCATGGTGAAGTAAATAACTTAATGAGGATTTTGTATCTTTGTGGAGACCATACACAAACTTGAAATCCCTCAGGACCTAAGTTTCTCTCATTAGCTTTCTCTTCTTCCACGGAACTAATGCAGTTCAAAACTCCAAGATAAACAAAGAGAACGAGAATATTATGAAACTAGTCAATGTTTCTAAGTCAGACATAATAATTTTCTTTCTTCATATATGGATAATCCATGGGTCATGTAAATTTCTTATGCTTGGCTTGAGAAAGAACATGTAAACTACTTATATTTCCTTTCATGAAAATAAATGAAACCCATACCTAGCACTCCAGGACCTCCATGATCAGAGTAAAAGATGAAGATGTGGTCATTGGGACCACTATTGACAACTTTCCCACTCCCACCGACAACCGCGCTCTTGTTTCCAAGAAGAACAGCAAAGAAGTTGTCGACTGTCACATCATCTCCAGTGTAATCCTGGCGCATTGTTTTAATCTATGAGAAATATTCCCTTATAATGCAAGGAACACATACAAGGGCAAAAAAGACCCAAAACTTTCCTGGACAACTAGATAATGCAGAGTTTGCTACTAGAGAGGAAATTCTGCCAAATTTTGAAACCCTACAGGTTTTCTGGTAAATATTCAGGTTATTATGATGTTTTGCCCTAAATATAATTCTAGCACCTATATAAAGACATATACCTTGGGAACACCTGCATACACATCACTTCCCAAGGGATTATTGATGATCACGCCAGGATGAGGGTTGTAATCGTTATCTGCTATATCATCATACATGAAGACCACAATGTTCTCATCTTTCAAGCCTCCATTCTTCAACACATGATAGGCATGGCAAACATCGGCCTTTGGCGATTGATTATTATCACCATAAAAAAAAAGGTCAAGAAAGAGAAGGATTTTACCATAAATATAAAAGGAAACAACGAAAAAAAAACAGATTTGCCAATGAAAGATAAAGAAAAATACCTGATGTCTATAATTCCAATACCCTGCTGAACCCGCGATTAAGATGGCCCATCGTGTACTGAAATCTGAATCTGTAGTAGCTTCATCTGTAGGCAACAATATGATACCATCACTCTGAATCCCAACTGAAGAGAGGCGCTGATAAGACCTGGATGATGATTCTACCTGTACTAATACAGTAGCTAAAAGAAACCCTAAAAGGGCACCCTTCATAGATACCATCTCTCTGTGTGTGCGCGTGCGAGCGATTGATTGAAGTGAGAAAGTCGTCTGTGACTACTTTACCATAATCAAACCCAAAGACATGTATTTTTCCTCATCCTTTTATCCTGCCTTAGGAAGAGATGTTCCTCTTTGGATAAGTGAAAGAAAAAAAGCGCCTGCAGGTAACAATCGGCAACGGTTCGGTTCGGTTCGAGAGGGTCCAAACCGAACCGTTTAAATTTTTTGAAACCTGAACCAAACCGAATCGAACCGCGAAACCGTTAAACCATTAAACCATAAAAATTGCGGTTTCGTGGTTCGGTTTCGGTTTTCAACATAGGTCAAATTTTAAATTTTTTAAATTTTATAATATTAAAATTTTTTTTTTTAAAGATGTTTCTTAAATGTGAAAATAAGGTCTAAAAATGAAAAGATTGTTTTAAAATCATTTTAAAATTTTTTACAATTTTTTAAAATAATAAATAAATAATAAATAATAAATAATTGTTAAACCGTTTAAACCGCGGTTTTTTACTGATGAAACCGAGCCGAACCGTTGAAACTGTTAAGCCGTTAAACCACAGTTTCACAATTCGGTTTCGGTTCAAACCAAACCGTTGCCGCTTGATACCTACAGGGTCTCAAGAAGAGCTAGATAGATAGCTCTCAAGATTAGAGCAACGCCTAGCCCTTTCGTTGAAGCCTTCAGCCCTCGAGAATTGCACATGGATTGAAGGGGAGGGTAGGTCCAAAGCTTCGTTCCAATCCCCACATAGCACACTTCTATTCCCACATGGGGGTCGTTCCCGCCCCTCTTGTCGATGTCCACATGAGATTTATGTCCATGGCCTCAGGTTAGTGGGCCTCCTCATTTCACATTCACTCAATTGACACCTCAAGTTGACATTAACTTATGTAAAAAACAAGCGGGGGGGGGAGGTAATGTTCACGACGACTTTCTCCCTTCCCTTTCTTGCCAATCGGTAGACCCTCAGATTCTGTGGCCCAATCAATAGTGATTTGAGTTATTAAGTTGGGTTTCACAAAGGGGTTTTAGTAAATGAACAAGAACAAGCGCAACAACAATGGCAGTTCATAAGGTGGCATTGTTGTTAGGTTTTTCTATCCACATTAATAAGTAAATAAAATGGGCCTTGGACGCCCAAAGCTTGTAGATTTTAAAATAGTGTGAAAGGGGTTCACACAAGAAGACATTACATATCTACACTATGTAACTCATTCTTTTTTGAGTGTGTTAAAAAGGGAAAAACGAGCATTTCTCTGTAGCAACAGAGAAAAACAGATTTCAGAGAGCCCATACTCTCTTTCTTAGCTGATTCCTTCAATCTTTCTCAAGTACACCAACACACTCAGACATCTGGACATCGTCGCCTCCGTCATCAGCTACGTGTTGTGAGTTTTGGTGGTTTTTGCGTTCCTTTTTGTTGAGTTTTTATTTTTGAGGAAACATCATATTCCTTGACTTCTCATAGTACTCTAACTTGTTTAGAGTAGAACTTTGGTGTATCAGATTTATATTGATAGTGAATTAGTTCTGGACTAGGTCCCGTGGTTTTTACCTCTTTGAGGGTTTTCCACGTTAAAAATTTGTGGTGTATTGTGTATTGATTTGTTGTGTATCTTTCTTGTTTTCTTTTTAAATCTTGCACAACATAGTTTTTGTTTTACATAAGTGTTTGAGTGCTACTAAGTTTCGGAACAAGTGGTATCAGAGCAGAGGTTGAGCACTTCTTATGGAGACAAATTTTTCCACAATGGTTTGCTTGAACGACACCAACTACCACAAATGGAAAGGTAAGATGAAAGATCTTCTTTTTGTGAAAAATCTACACTTACCTGTTTCTGCAGATGCTAAACCGGAGAGCAAAACTGCCGAGGAATGGCTTTTCGAGAATCAACAGGTATGTGGTTTTATTCGACAATGGGTGGGAGACAATGTCTTAAACCATATTGTGAATGAAACTAATGCCAAAGCTCTATGGAATAAACTTGAAACATTGTATGCATCAAAGACAGGTAACAATAAGTTATTTTTGCTTAAACAAGCAATGCATTTAGTGTATAAAGAAGGTAGTTCCATTTTAGATCATCTAAATGAATTTCAAGGATGTTTCGACCAACTTTTTGGTATGGGAGTGAAATTTGATGATGAGATTAATGCATTATAGTTGTTAAACACTCTCCCTAATTCGTGGGAAACTTTTAGGGTATCTCTAACTAATGCAACCCCAAATGGAATTGTAATTACGGAATATGTCAAGAGCGGTGTTCTAAATGAGGAGATGAGACGAAGGACACAAGGGACATCCTCACATTCGGAGGCCTTGATGGTTGAGAGAGGAAGGAATAAGCATACAAGCCAAGGTCAAAACAACCGAGGGAGGAGTAGAAGTAAATCAAAACCAAGGTATAAAAATCTAGAATGTCATTTTTGTGGTAAAACAAGACACATAAAGAGGTATTGTTACAAGTGGAAAAAGGAGAACCACACATCTAACGGTAAGCATGAAAACAAAGGTAACGATGACAATTCTAATCGTGTTAATACAACTTCCTCAAATGATTTACTTGTTGTTTATGATGAAAACGTGATTAATCTTGCTCACAATGAAACTAATTGGGTTGTTGATAGTGGAGCATCGTTCCATGTCACATCTAGAAGGGAGTTTTTCACTTCTTATACTTCAGGGGATTTTGGAGTTGTGAAGATGGACAATGACGATCTTTCAAAGGTGGTAGGCATCGGGACTATTTGTTTGGAAACCAACACGGGTCCAAAGTAGATTCTCAAGGAGGTGACATTCGCTTACATCTTATCTCAACCGGCAGATTAGATGATGATGGCTATTGCACCATCTTCAATGAGGGACAATGGAAACTCACTAAGGGCTCATTGGTTGTAGCTTGTGGTAAGAAAAGCTCTAGTTTGTATTTATTACAAGCATCTATTTCTACTAATCTTGTGAATGCAGCTGAAAGCAACAATATGTCAAAGCTATGGCATAAAAGGTTATCTCATATTAGTGAGAAGGGGCTTGATTGTCTAGCAAAGAAAAGCTTGCTTCCGGGTCTAAAAGATGCCAAGTTAGACATGTGCAATCATTGTGTGGTAGGAAAGCAAAGAAGAGTCGCGTTCAAACAACATTCTTCTTCAAGAAAGGAAGAGGTACTTGAGTTGGTACATTCAGATGTTTGTGGTCCTTTAAAGGTAAAATCAATAGGTGGTGCACTCTACTTTGTTACTTTTATTGATGACTATTCTAGGAAACTTTGGATTCGAACATTGAAAACTAAGGACCAAGTATTTAATGTGTTCAAAGAATTTCATGCTTCTGTAGAAAGAGAGACAAGAAAAAAGCTTAAATGCATTCGCACCGACAATGGTGGGGAATACCTTGGAGCTTTCGATGCATACTGTCGAGAGCACGAGATTAAGCATCAAAGGACACCACCAAAAACCCCACAACTAAACGGCTTGGCGAAAAGGATGAATAGGACTCTAGTTGAAAGAGTTCGATGTTTGCTCTCGGATGCGAAGTTATCCAAATCCTTTTGGGGTGAGGCTTTGAGTACCGTTGCATATGTTATTAACCTATCTCCTACTGTTGCATTGCAGGGCAACGTTCCTCATAGAGTTTGGTATGGTAAGAATGTCTCATATGATCATTTACATGTGTTTGGGTGTAAATGCTTTGTACATATACCTAAAGATGAACGGTCTAAATTAGATGTTAAATCTAAAGAATGTATTTTTATTGGTTATGGCCAAGATGAGTTTGGTTACAGATGTTATGACCCAATAGAAAGGAGGTGCATTCAAAGTCATGATGTGGTATTCGTTGAGGATCAAACTATCGAAGATATTGAGAAGGTCAAAGAATCTAACACTCAAGAAGATGGTGGGCTTATTGATTTTGACCCGATTCCTACGACCGAAGATGCTACATATGGAGATGTTTCCCAACAAGATGAAAACCGTGAGGATGTTGATGAACCAGGTATTATAAATAATAGGGTTGAAGCTAATCATGATGATATTTTACCTCAAATAGGTTTTGAGCAGGGGGAGAAAACTTCCTTACAAGAGGTGGTCAATGAACAACCTAGAAGGTCTACTAGAGAACGAAAACCATCTGTAAGGTATCCTAGTTCAGATTATGTTTTAATCTCTGACAAAGGGGAGCCTGAAAGTTATTATGATGTTTTAAATCATAAAGATAAGGATGATTGGATAAAAGCCATGCACGACGAAATGAACTCATTAAAGAAAAATAATACCTTTGATTTAGTAGAACTTCTTAAGGGAAGAAAAGTTTTGAAAAATAAATGGGTGTTTAAGTTAAAACAAGGTGATGGTAACCTTGTAAAACATAAGGCTCATTTAGTTGTAAAAGGTTTCGGCCAAAAGAAAGGTATTGATTTTGATGAAATTTTCTCACTAGTTGTGAAAATGAGTTCTATTCGAGTTGTTTTAGGTTTGGCAACCACTTTAAATCTTGAGATTGAGCAGCTCGATGTAAAGACAACTTTCTTGCATGGAGATTTGAAGGAAGAGATCTACATGGAACAACCGGAGGGTTTCGAAGAGAAAGGAAAGGAGCATATGGTATTCAAGCTGAGGAAAAGTCTTTACGGCCTAAAACAAGCACCGCGACAATGGTATAGAAGGTTCGATTCATTTATGGCAAGTCAAGACTACACCAAGACTAATGGAGATCATTGTGTGTACGTTAAGCATTTTTCTGAAGGTAATTTTATAATTCTTTTATTGTATGTCGATGATATGCTAATTGTAGGACAAGATGTAGAAAATATCCACAAGTTAAAGGTGGATCTATCTAAGGCCTTTGACATGAAAGATCTAGGTCATGTTAAGCATATTTTAGGCATGAAAATTACTCGCAATAGGGAATGTGGAAAGTTGTGGCTTTCTCAAGAAAAATACATAGAACGAGTATTAGAAAGGTTTAATATGCATAATGCAAAACTAGTAAGTACCCCCCTTGCTAGCCATTTTAAATTATGTACAAAAGATTGTCCACATACCGAGCAAGAGAAAGAAGAGATGTCCTCAACTCCTTACTCTTCAACGATTAGTTCGTTGATGTATGCTATGGTTAGCACAAGGCCAGATATTAAGTACATATCTCTCCAATCCGGGTAAGTCTCATTGGGATGCCGTAAAATGTATCTTTCGATATTTAAGAGGTACATCAAAATTATGTTTATGTTTTGGAGATTCTAAACAAACTCTTGAAGGTTTTTCAAATTCAGATATGGCAGGGGATCTCGATGGGAGAAAATCTACTTCGGCTTACTTATTTACATTTGCAGGGGGAGCCGTGTCATGGCAATCTAAGTTGCAAAAATGTGTTGCTTTGTCTACAACAGAAGCGGAATATATTGCAACCACTGAAGCTGCCAAAGAGATGCTATGGTTGAAAAGGTTTGTTTCAGATTTGGGTTTAAGTCAACTAACTTATGTGATATTTTGTGACAGCCAAAGTGCAATGGATCTAAGCAAGAACTCGATGTACCATTCTCGTACGAAACATATTGATGTAAGGTATCATTGGTTGCGCTCGGCAATTGAAAATGAACTTCTACAACTCAAGAAAATTCACACAGATGAAAATGTTGCTGACATGTTGATGAAGGTGGTCTCTAAAGAAAAGCTTGAGCTACAAAAACTAAGTGATTCAATGGAATTTTCTCCTATGTGGCCAGAGGGGGAGATTGTTAGGTTTTTCTGTCCACATTAATAAGTAAATAAAATGGGCCTTGGACGCCCAAAGCTTGTAGATTTTAAAATAGTGTGAAAGGGGTTCACACAAGAAGATGTTACATATCTACACTATGTAACTCATTCTTTTTTGAGTGTGTTAAAAAGGGGAAAACGAGCATTTCTCTTTAGCAATAGAGAAAAACAGATTTCAAAGAGCCCATACTCTCTTTCTTAGTTGATTCCTTCAATCTTTCTCAAGTACACCAACACACTCAGACATTCGGACATCGCTGCCTCCGTCATCAGCTACGTGCTGTGAGTTTTGGTGGTTTTTGCGTTCCTTTTTGTTGAGTTTTTATTTTTGAGGAAACATCATATCCCTCGATTTCTCATAGTACTCTAACTTGTTTAGAGTAGAACTTTGGTGTATCAGATTTATATTGATAGTGAATTAGTTCTGGACTAGGTCTCGTGGTTTTTACCTCTTTGAGGGTTTTCCACGTTAAAAATTTGTGGTGTATTGTGTATTGATTTGTTGTATATCTTTCTTGTTTTCTTTTTAAATCTTGCACAACATATTTTTTGTTTTACGTAAGTGTTTAAGTGCTACTAAATTTTGGAACAATTGCAATCGATGTCAAGACAAAGTCAACATGAGTTGTTGACTTCTCATGGTCCCATTTTCTTTTTTAGGGGTATGTTCGAAGCCAAAGATGTCCCCACCTTTTCCAACGTGATTCCCATTGCATTAATTTTACTTGATTCATGGTGTTGCTTGTGACCAAGGTAAACCTTACAATGCCTCCTCATACACATGTTGTCAATTACTACATATCTAACCTCCCATGGATATCCAAATAATGATCTACACTCATGCTCATAGATAGCATCTCCTTGTAAAGGATTCTTTGTTGATGGGGCATTGGTGTCATACCCCTACTGTCACATCCCTAAAATGGATAATTTGATTAGTCAACCAAGTCCATGATTCAATCATTTTATGACGAGTAATCTACCCAACTAATCTGTCTCGCAAGAAAAATAATCATCATGACTATATCTATCTAATTTATAGCAAAATTGTAAACTAAATCTTATGAGCTTTGATAACAGAAATTGAAAGAAATAATCCAACATTTCTTAAAACTATTTCCATTATGTTCATCAATATTATGAAATGAAGAAGTTACATATTTGTTATACCAATAAATGTTGACATCATAATGCATACATATAATCCCATTAACATTCATCATAATCAAAAGACGATTCCATATAAAAAACAATCTTAGCTTTATTTACAATTAAATATCCACATTCAAGTATAATCTAGAATTCACTTCATATCTTATTTTTACAATATATCTCGGCACTTAAAGGTTCTATGCTTCTCTCGTGCTGTTTTAGCTCTATGCCTCTTTCTCATGAGAGAAAAAAGCTTCTAAAAAAAGACACTGCAAAATTAGACATCCAGAAGTAAATGTCCATCCCATGCCACAATTATTCCTATTTGAACTAATTTTCAATGAAGAGAACGGAGCACATTTACAGACAGGAAAGAATGGGGCAAGCCTTCACATATCTACAAGAGAATGGACTTGCACATTGCATAACTCGATGTCTCATGTCATCAAATTGAGAAGGTTTAACTGGGGAAATTTTCACCTTTCAATAAGCTGAACTCTTGAAAATTTACTTTTGATGATCACCAGTAATAACGAGAGTCTTGTCATGACAAATTGAGATTTCATTATTCATAGGCATTCAAAACTCTGCGAAAAATAACATTTTATTCAATAGCTTGTCACTCAGATAGGTTATTTAATGTATTTGATGTTAAAACTAAAAAGCCTACCAGAGCCTTCTACTAGGAGAATCCTAATATCATAATCACTTCAATTGACAAGACTTCAAAAGTTATAGCCAGTGATTCTATTGTAAGAATAGTCATATAATCCAACATACAATGATAGGGATGGTTTTTGTCTGCATCACTTTTGTATGCACGTTTTTTTCATCCCTTACTGCGGGATGAGAATCAAGAACACAAATTCAAGTATAAAAGAGGATAAAACCAGATCCAGACATATAGCAAGCAAAAGAAAGCAACAGCAACGCTCCCAGCAATATTCATGTGAAAAGATTGGTTAG
Organism: Azolla caroliniana; assembly: GCF_043228905.1. Classification (NCBI taxonomy): domain Eukaryota; kingdom Viridiplantae; phylum Streptophyta; class Polypodiopsida; order Salviniales; family Salviniaceae; genus Azolla; species Azolla caroliniana. Next base: position 7,976 of record NW_028230525.1, on the reverse strand, counting down.
ATAGCTTAATGGTCTTGGTTCCCTGTAAGTTGTATGGTACAGATGAAGTTGAGTTCAATAAGCTTGATAGAGACCCATTAATCCTTTCTCCCTCTCTTGTATTCTCTTCTTAGCTGCTTCTCTGGCCTTAAGTGCATCCTCCTCCTCCTTCGAAATGGGTTGAGTTTTTTCTGGTCGCTTTCTCTTCCCAACTTCCAGGGACGATGGCACTCCTTTAGCCTTTATCTTCACTGTAGTGTTTGAGTCTACTTTAACCCCTGTCACCAAAAATATCATATTAAATTGATGGAACATGATACTACATTAGCTTTTGCAAATAATGTATTCATATTAGCTCCTGTACATGCTATCATTATTAATTTTTAGTATTGAAATCAATATTAGCTTTTAAGCATGATATCTTTGTGCTTTATGGAAGATAATATCAAAGCTCTTGTGCATAATATCTTAGTTTTGCAATTTATGGAACACAATATCAAAGCTTTTTGTACATTCATACCGCTTGTGCTCTGCACAGAAGGGCCTTCTTCAATCTCCACGGTAGCTGATGCGGCGAGATCTTTTTGGTAGCTGCGCTTTGCTTGCTGTTAACCAGAAAAACTTGGACTTTAGAAACTATTACAAATGAAGACAAAGTTTATATATATATATATATATATATATATTATGTTACTGTGGAACAAAAGACACCATGACAACCGATATAGAAAAATAAAAGAGCAAGAGTGATGGACCTTATGTAATAGAACAATGAGTTTCCATGTACACATTCACCTCGACATCGTACCATAAAAAGAAAAAAAAGCCTAGACATAGAAAAGGGAACGTCAAATCAATACAAAACCAGGGAGGGATGTCAACAACCCAGAGGAGATACAGAGCATACAGTGAAATAGATACAACTCCATGTAATAGCAGCTTATCTTCCTCCTATTGTCAGAGGAAAGCTGCGTAAGGATGAAAAAATTGATGCAAATATAGAAAGAACCAAGATCTCTTTCATTCCTGTGCAGAAAAGAAACCCTACACACAGATAAGAATTAGAATTAGACTTTTTATCATAAGGATTCTCGTTCCTATCAAGTTAGTAAGTAGAAAAACTCATAGAGAGCACGTGTATACTGCCAAAGAAAACGTTACAATTTTCACATGATCAACATGAATAATTAACTTCAGGAGAAGAACCCATCCCATGTTCAAGTTTCTCTCTTCATTTATATTTGGTTGTGTGATCTTGTGTTTTAGTGCTTTTTATAGCAGGATTGCCCTCATGCAAGCTAGGGCATTTCTCTATTCGAAGGCACAATATACTAGAAACTCGATGGAAACATCCACAATCTGAAAGCTCGCGGCAACACAACCCTAAATTACTGAACAGAAATGGATTCATGCAACCTACACACATGATGGTTGCCTTCACTTGTTAGAAATCCAAGTACAATACAGGGAACAACAGCATCTTTAGAACTTAGAAGGCAGATCCACCCTATAAGAAGAAACCACCCCATGTTAAAGTTTATCACTTGTTTTATATTTTGGTCATGCTGTGTGTATTTGGTGGTTTTTATAATAGGATTTTTCCATACAAAGCACTAATAGGAAAGTAGACTTGTTATCTACTGTCTGAATGCTTGAGGTAACGCAACCCAAAAACTCTGACCAGAATAGGATCCAAGCAACCTTTTCAGATGACATTTCAAGTTCTTGCTCGTGATAATCCTTGGTATAGGGGGACAACAACATCTTCGAACTTAGAACACAGATTCACTCTATGCATCAATAATGAAATGCTGGAACTGCAGCATAACCACCATGCCTGTTAAGTTTCACTTTGGGGTGCCAAAAGGACATAGGGCATAAATTTTGCTGGAACATGGAATCTAGGCACATATAAATACCCAGTCACTCTTAGCTTTCTAATATGCCGGCCCTTGGAAATTTTAAAATCTTCCAATCTACATACGCAGAAGATGCACATTTATTAGGATTCAATCAAGTTTTTGAAACGTGGAGCTTGCATCTTCTGATGGCAATTCCAAGAAAACTCTCATATACTAAGAAGAGAATGACACATAGACTGAAGAAGCTGAAAGATGATCAACGACTACCGATTCGAAAATGAGTTCCTCATGTTCCAGAGATAAGAAGCACCATGCAAATCTAAGATCCGCAGATGTCAACCATCGACTCCCTTACATTATATTCAGAATTTCTATTTCACACCCAGGAGGGGTAGGATGGCCTCAGACATTGTTAAGAATAGGTGTTTATAGTCCAGGATATTGCTAGACACTGAAACCAATATTCTGCATTTTATCATTCAACTTTCTTATTTTCATTTTACGTTGAATGTAAGCATTAGATTAGTTCGTTCTACTGAAAACTATTACTTTTCGGGTTGCTCTCTCAGCATACCGCTACCATTCCACTCCATTTAATAATGCCATGACATAACTTTAACAGAACCCTTGAGGCATTCATGCATAGCAGGGTGGAGTTACGCATGCATAGACCTTTTGCACAAAATAACAAAATACAGCAGGTTCTTCCATCTTTCTTTCATCCTTTCATTCTTTTTGGTCTTCAGTCTTTGATTTACTAAATCCTTTGATCATCATCACCCATTGTAATCATCAGATCGATATCTCCATCTCCATTGACCATCATCACCATTGCCATCATGATTCATGTCATCATTGAATCATCATGTACCGTTTTTGAATCTCTATTCCCTTTCCTTGAGCTGTCAAGATCACAGCCATCATCATTCCTTGTGTTATAAGTATTAGAGAGTTGGGCCATGAGGACCTCTGTGCCCACAATGGGGGCTGGGAAAAAAGCGATACCAAGAAGAGAGAATAACTAAATATAATAACTTCTTAATTATCCAATGGTTTTGTTGGTTCATGCTACAATAGAGGGTTTGTTCTTATAGTCTCATTGGGCGAAATTCCATGAAAACATAAGATTCATTTATATGTAGTGTTTCACACACCTTAAAATTGGCCTACCAAAGCATTATGGAGACATAATACTAGTATTGAAAGCAAGGGAACTAGAGGTATCGATCATCAAAAGTTTGGAATTATTTTCATTATTTCTAAATACTTGAGTAAGCTCATGAAGAAAGACAAATAAGTGCATCTGGAGTACAGAAACAAGGAAACAAAAAATAAACTTATTTCCCTACATTTCAAGAACTATTTTTTCCATGATTGTTACATGCAATGTATATGACTATATCTAAGATCTTACCGCTTCGATTCGATCCATATCCTTCAAGGCTTGTTGTTTCTCTTTTTCTTTTGATGCATTTGATTTCCGTAGATCAGCCAGTCTCTTTGCAACACTATCCTTGTGACGTTGTCCAAACTCATGTGTGCGGATGCTTGCGGGATTATTTGCAATATAAATCTTGCAGAAGTCGCACCATTTATTTCCTTGACTCACCCAATACTGCAATACCGTTAACACATGAACAAAGTAAGTAAAATAGGCAGAAGAATGTCATTAGGAAAGCCAAAGCAGAAGTGAAACTTATAAATGGTTTAAAATTATACTTGTGAGGTCAAATTTAAAATATTTGAAAAAACTATTTGCCCATGTTTTGAATAGCTCTTCATGATACCGTCATACGACTGTAACCACACTAATCATATCATACTTTGCTGTCATGCAGCATATGGAAAACAGTGTTATTAAACAAAACAATGTCACACATACGTACATGCACAGATATAACAAATTACATATTGTCTCCATTAATAAGCATGGATTGCACAAAACTAAAAACAACAAACTAAAGTCACTTGAATCACCAGTAAATCTGGATGGAGAAAAAAATCCATCATCTCCATGTGTAATGCTCATAACAGGTTCAAACACATCCAAAGGAATCCCCTTTATAAGACAGCCTAAGAACGTCAGTTGGACAACCCCTATAATGGGATTTTACATTAATGTTGCTTGAATTGGCCATAAATTTGGATGGAAATATTTCTGTATGTATGCTCTAAGACGAAATAAATCCAAAGGAGCCCCAGCTAGAACACTGCCTAGAAACGTAAGTCACTTAAACCATCCAACCATAAGTACTGATTGGCCTAGCAACCGTAAGACCATATGTCCCATACCATTGGCCTCTGCTAACTCTCTGGCTAGTAATGGTCACTTTCATAAATGATGATTGGGCTGCCTTTTTGTAGTTGGCCCACCACATTGGTTGGTCCACACTTGTCCCGTCCAACACTAAATTGTAGGGCTGTTTTGGTATGCTGCAGAGATATATTTCAACTAGAATTGTTTCCAAATTTTTTAACTTGACCTTGTTAAATATATGAATTTATACGTTCGACCTCCTATCTATCTGGTGTGAAACCAAAACGTTTTTCCTCAATATTTTTTTACTGCAGTTGACAACCTTCTCATTATTTTTCCTCATTCTAACTTCGGTATTCACAACTCTGCTCCTTTTTCTCCTCTCTAATTGATGAAGGTGAAGGAGAGACTTTGCTCCTGGCGTAGGAAAGAGAATTCATAGATTATGACAGTGATGTTTTTTTCACCGTATTTATCATATTTACGATATAAGTCGTAAAATACTAAAGATATTGTGAATGCAAGTATACTCTGCCTACAACGTAATAACCTTGTTGAACATGCATCTAATGTTTTGGCTACTTACAATTGGTTTTCAAGAGTTACCAGAAGATCCCTCGGTTTCCAAACATTTCTCACTCCACGGGGGTATTCAGTAGTTTCTAAGAACTTGAGGGTGTTCCCATAAATTCCAAAAGCGAGGAGTATTTTTTTGGTGTTTTCTCATGATTATTTCTGTGTATGGACAACCATCCTCTCCACTTTCGTTCTTGATGAGGTCCCTTCTACCTCTCACTACATAAATTATATTAAAGGAAACAACTTCAATACCTTCCATCTCTTCTTTCAGCCATTTCTTCTCTTCTCAGACATATAAATATAGAACCCGAGCGTTTAACTCATACTTTCACAGAACACATAAATACAGTTATTAAGATAAACGAATTTAGCAGAAAGAGAGAGGAGATCGGTCGCTTACCTCAGTCATCGCGTCGAGGTCTGATATCCACTCTGCAGAAAGAAGAAGACAAACGCGAGTAAAAATGAAGTCGCAAAACTTTCGTTCGTATTTTGATTGTATTACAAATTACAATATATAATTATATATATGTACCACGAATTTTTAAACGTGTAAATGAAATGGGAAGTTTCTCAAGTGTGGGGATACCATTGAGTCGATTGTTTAAATCTGTCGATTTTCACTCAATGTCATTGACCGCGTTGATTGTAATTCGGTCATTACGTCTCATGCGATCCACCCCCCCCCCACCCAATTGGACATGATGATGATCATAACATGTGTATATGGATGCAATGTGACCTTCCATGGTGTTATCCTTTATGTATCGGGATGTTACTATAGATCATGGACAATGTATGTGTGTTCCGTGATCAAGACAATGGTTTGAAGGACATTGTCTTTACTTTAGTTCCCTTGGGTGATGTCATCCTAATCCCTAAGGATAATTATGGATCCATTCTCACAACTCTTTTGTACTCTTGCTAAGGATAATTATGGATCCATCCTAATCCCTAACTAATGGGAAAGTAGCTCTTTTTTGGAAAAAGAAGGTCATCCACTTATTTTATGCCATATTTCAAAAATATCTTTGACCGTGCATTCATTAGCAATTTCATAAAAATCCATTACCACGGTAATTAATGTCTCCTCTAAATCTAAATGTTGAGAACAATTCATGTCTAAATGTTGAGATCAACTCATGGTACACCTCCTGATAGTGATAACGAACTCTCTAGCTTATATTATAGCATTTTGGCGCTATGTTGGTGGACAAAATTAGCATAATCTCATTTATAATACACGACACCGCTTTTTCACAAGGGTTGCCGAATAATAATAATTATAAACATAACCCCAAGGGCTCCCATAACGCGAGACACCAAACATTAATTGTCAAAGATACAAATCTACGTCTCCCCAATTCATGCATTTCTTTGGAGAATAACCATAACCACCTTGCCATAACAAATGGTGGCATGCTCTACATATTCACAAGTACTAATTCATTGCACATGTGAATAAAGATCAACAAAAATGTACTCTATAGAAACACACATTTTTACCAATAGAGCGTCCGTAGGCATATATTTTTACAAAAGGATCTATGATTAACCAAAATCAACATGAATTAGTAGTCCGACACAAACACTTAATGTATGTTTAATTCATTCCAATAAAGAAACAATATCACAGCTAATGTAAATAAGTATATAGAGAGAAGCAAACACTTTGATGTATGCTTAATTCATTCTAATAAAGAAACAATATCACAACTAATGTAAATAAGTATGTATAGAAAGAGAAGCAAACACTTGATGTATGTTTAATTCAATCTAATAAAAACATTCCTGTTTGATTCGATGCACCCCTCCTCCCCGCCTTCCTTTCTTACTATACTAATAAAGGAGGTTGGCTGTAGTGGCGACGTACCTAGTACTCACCAGTCATTTCTGAGTTATTCGTTTCCTTCATTACATTTAAGAGCAAGTGTCATGGTCCATTTACTTGTAAAATTATCTCCTCCTAAGGAACTACCTCCATATTAATCTACATTGATGTGATTCATTCATTTAGTAATACATACAATAATGCTCCCTCATGTCATGGTAATTAACGACTCCGTGCTTTTGGATTCCATGGTCTTCTTGATTACAGGTCATGCATCATTGGCCCATTGGGGTAATAACTCAATAATCCAACGTACTACTTCAAGTTTTAGCTCCATCAACTTCATTAACTTTGCTAGGTGGATACAATGGGAGTGGAAATTAACACCAAAGGTGGGTCAAAGATACCTACATTATTAAGCGAAAGTCAATATTAAGTGATCGAGAAACAAAAGGCCCACCATGATACATCATCCATATTATCAGCAATTATTCATGTCCATCACAAACAGATCACGATCATGACAATCAATCAATGCCTGCAATATCATGACATCATAAGCACAATATTGATGGTTAAAATGTTATTTCCATTATTTATCGCAACAGACTATAAACAACGGCATATGGTGAAATGAACATTAGAATCTAACTGACTATGCCGAGTTGATTAGTATCATAATTAAATGCGACAACTCATCTCTAGGAATCGAACAACATTGAGCCTGGAACTGATGGTGATTATAATCTTGGTCAATATAATTACGATAATTATATTGATGCGATTATAAAGAACTATATAACCAACGAATGATTATCAGGAAGCATACCAAGAGACCACCTAAGATAATATTAGTGGCCGATCTGTGTAGAAGAAATTTATGTATGAAATATTTACAAAAGGGAAAAGGACATAAGAATTTACATAAAACGTTTATATAGAAGTAATGAAGATATATATTGATCATGGCATGATCAAATAACTCATGATTAAGGAGTGAAGAGGAACATCATGATAGGGCTAGTGAAGCAGCAGAACTCTTCCTCTACGTCGTGACCTGCATTACCCGAGTCTCCTGTGAGGGCAGCAGCCAAGAGGAAGATACAGTAGCGGAGCAATTGGCCTAGCAGAAGGCAACACATGAAATCAAACGCCATATGTTTATAATAATTCAGGAGTCGGGGGGGATACTCTTATATAATTAATAAATTGCCAGTCGTATTCTAGGAATTAATGTATGATGATGGTGATCGGATGGATGGATGGATGAATCAATCACGCATTCCACTAACGATCTAATAATCAAGACGAAGATCGATAGAAGCGGTATGATCAGGATTAGAAACAGAAATCGGAAGCTACATTATTATCTGAAATTGCTAATTCCCGATAGAAGCAGAATGATGAGGATTAGAAAGAAAAGACAGAAAATTATTGCATTAATATCTGAAATTGCTAAATTCCCTAT
>NW_028230524.1:62500-94287 GCF_043228905.1 Azolla caroliniana | reverse complement strand
ACGCTATTCTTTTTACAATTGCAACCATTTTGCTACATCAATTGCGAGAGGAAGGACGCAAGGAAGCAATGTTTGTCTTCGCGGTATCAGTAAAACCTTCCAACACTACTAAAGAGGAATCCATTGTTCAACTTCCAGAGAAGTATCATCAGTATGTCGATGTGTTTGATAAGGTACAATCCCCATTGATTTACAACCGGGAAAAGAGCCACCATGGGGACCGATCTACAATTTGTCACCAACCGAGCTAGAAGTACTTCGAGCCAATATAGAGGAGAATTTGACAAACGATTTCATTTGACATTCGAAATCTCCAGCCGGCCCACCCATTTTCTTCGTCAAGAAAAAGGATGGATCACTTCATCTCTTCGTAGACTATCGCGGCTTGAATAAGATCACCATCAGGAATAGGTATGCACTTCCGCTTATCTCAAGTATTTTAGAACGGATCAATGGTGCAAGGTTCTTCACAAAGATCGACTTACGAGGAGCATATATCCTCGCACGGATCTGACCAGGAGATGAATGGAAAACCGCGTTCCGCACCAGATATGAGCACTTCGAGTATACGATCATGCCATTCGGTCTCACTAATGCAGCAACAATCTTCCAGCACATGGCAATTGATATATTCTGAGATCTCTAGGATGTTTGTTTGATCATCTATTTGGATGATCTACTGGTTTATTCGAAGACCCAAGAAGAGCATGATTCTCATGTACTGTTAGTACTAAAATGGCTTCGAGAACATGGTCTTTATGCAAAACTAGAAAAATGCAGCTTCAAGTGCAACCAGGTGGAATTTCTAGGCTATGTCATCTCCTCGGAAGGCATCTCCAATGATCCGCTAAGGTCAAAATGGTGGTAGAATGACAGACTCCACGTTCGTTGCGAGATGTGCAATGCTTTTTAGGCTTTGCCAATTTCTACCACAGGTTTATACAGGATTACTCAAAGCTTGTTCTGCCACTCATAGAGCTTACCAGGAAGGGACACTCGTTCGTTTGTTCTGAAGATGTGGACATCACTTTTGGGATTCTTAATAAGGCATTTACATCAGCTCCTATTCTAGCTCATGTTGATCCGGAAAAACCATTCATCATTGAGGTAGACATGACAGATTTCGCCTTGGGTAGCATTCTGTCACAACACGGCGATGATGAAAAGCTACATCCTGTGGCTTTCCACTCATGCAAGTTTGACGTAGCCGAAATCAACTATGAAATTCATGATAAGGAGCTATTAGCAATAGTGGACTCTTTTACGCAAAGGTCGCATTTTCTTAAGGGATCTTCTCATTGCATCATGGCCTCCCCGATAATATCATTAGCGACCGTGGACCCCAGTTCGTGTCGAAATTCTAGAAGCACCTCTTCAAAATGCTCAAGGTCACTTGTAAGTTGTAACCTCTCCGGCTACCACCCGCAAACAGACGGCCAACCAAAACGAACAAATCAAACATTGGAGCAATATCTTCGGTGCTTTCTAAGCTATCATCAAGATGACTAGGCGGATATTCTCCACTTCGCCAAATTCACGTATAATAACTCTGTCCACTCATTGACAAAGGTCACACCATTTTATGCTTGAATGGAATATCACCCCCGGTGGTGTGTATTTGAAACCTCAGAGTTGCCCACAAATCCTTGCTCAGAGAATCGTTTGGAGCAAATACGCAAGATACAAGTGGATTTATCTACTCGTCTACAACAAGCTCAACAAACATGAAATTCTAGAAGCACCTCTTCAAAATGCTCAAGGTCACTTGTAAGTTGTAACCTCTCCGGCTACCACCTGCAAACAGACGGCCAACCAAAATGAACAAATCAAACGTTGGAGCAATATCTTTAGTGCTTTCTAAGCTATCATCAAGATGACTGGGCGGATATTCTCCACTTCGCCGAATTCACGTATAATAACTCTGTCCACTCATCGACAAAGGTCACACCATTTTATGCTTACATGGGCTGTCACCCCCGGTGGTGTGTATTTGAAATCCCAGAGTTACCCACAAATCCTTGCTCAGAGGATCGTTTGGAGCAGATACGCAAGATACAAGTGGATTTATCTACTCGTCTACAACAAGCTCAACAAACACGAAATTCTAGAAGCACCTCTTCAAAATGATCAAGGTCACTTGTAAGTTGTAACCTCTCCGGCTACCACCCGCAAACAGACGACCAACCAAAATGACCAAATCAAACGTTGGAGCAATATCCTCGGTGCTTTCTAACCTATCATCAAGATGACTGGGCGGATATTCTCCACTTCGCCGAATTCACGTAGAATAACTCTGTCCACTCATCGACAAAGGTCACACCATTTTATGCTTACATGGGTTTTCACCCCTGGTGGTGTGTATTTGAAACCCCAGAGTTGCCCACAAATCCTTGCTCAGAGAATCGTTTGGAGCAAATACGCAAGATACAAGTGGATTTATCTACTCGTCTACAACAAGCTCAACAAACACGAAATTCTAGAAGCACCTCTTCAAAATGATCAAGGTCACTTGTAAGTTGTAACCTCTCCGGCTACCACCTGCAAACAGACGACCAACCAAAACGACCAAATCAAACGTTGGAGCAATATCCTCGGTGCTTTCTAAGCTATCATCAAGATGACTAGGCGGATATTCTCCACTTCGTCGAATTCACGTAGAATAACTCTGTCCACTCATCAACAAAGGTCACACCATTTTATGCTTACATGGGTTTTCACCCCCGGTGGTGTGTATTTGAAACCCAAGAGTTGCCCAGAAATCCTTGCTCAGAGGATCGTTTGGAGCAAATACGCAAGATACAAGTGGATTTATCTACTCATCTACAACAAGCTCAACAAACACGAAATTCTAGAAGCACCTCTTCAAAATGCTCAAGGTCACTTGTAAGTTGTAACCTCTCCGGCTACCACCCGCAAACAGACGGCCAACCAAAACGAACAAATCAAACGTTGGAGCAATATCTTCGGTGCTTTCTAAGCTATCATCAAGATGACTGGGCGGATATTTTCCACTTCGCCGAATTCACGTATAATAACTCTGTCCACTCATCGACAAAGGTCACACCATTTTATGCTTACATGGGTTGTCACCCCCGGTGGTGTGTATTTGAAACCCAAGAGTTGCCCACAAATCCTTGCTCAGAGGATCGTTTGGAGCATATATGCAAGATACAAGTGGATTTATCTACTCGTCTACAACAAGCTCAACAAACACACAAGGCTTACGCGGATCATCATCAACTTCCATCCAACTTTAACATTGGAGATCGGGTATGGCTACTACGATGACACATCAAGACTACTCGCCCATGCGACGAACCTAGAACCCTATCAGGACAACACCATCCCAGGTCATATTAAACCACCTCCACCCCCGATCGAACTTGGAGATGAACCTGAGTATGAGGTTGCTTCCATCCTCAATTCCAAGATTGTTTGCAACAAACTCTACTATTTAGTCGATTGGCTAGGATATAGTCCCAACGTGCGTACTTGGGAACCAATTGAGAATGTGACCAGTGCTCGTGCTCTTCTTAAAGACTTCCATCGTCAATATCCAAAAAAATTGGCTCCTCAATCCAAAACGACTCATAACACTCATTGTTTTGAAGGGAGAATAGTGTCATGATATAAGAAGATTCGAACCCATGAACTTATGTTACATGGGCCGAGCTCTTGATCATTAGACTATCTATTGTAATATGAAGAATATTATTTTCATTTAGTTTTAGTATAGAAAATAGATGTATATTCCAGATTTTTCTTGAACATTCTAAACACTTCAGGAGTACTCTTGAGAACACTATAAAAGGAGACACAAGGCATTATTTCTAACCAAATCGGTTCAATGCCAGACTTAAGCCTCCTTGCTACTACTATATATTCTCTTAACATAATTAATATCTTTTGTTATCATCATTCTCTCTCTCTCTCTCTCTCTCTCTCTCTCTCTCTCTCACTCACTCACTCTTTCCTTCTCTCGAGAGTTCTACACCTCAGTACTAATCCTCATCTTTTAGTACTAATTCCTTCTCTGTCTTAGTACTGTTCTTGAGACATTCAGCCCACTTAGCCGGAATGAGATCAGACTCTCTTCTAGAGTTCCGATATCCTCCTCAACTAGAGGGTCAGCCTCACTGACCTCATATTCCGAGTTCAAAGCGGAGTTAATAGGGGTTGGAGAGGAGGGCAAGTACCATGAAGCTGACTCGACAAATACGACATCTCGATTGACTCATACCTGTTTCATTCGGGGATTATAACATTTATATCCCTTTTGCTTGTCCGAATAACTGACCAAATTGCACTTCTCGCCCTTTGCATCCAGTTTCCTCCTCTTCTCTTTCGAGACATGCATATATGTGAACACCGTTAAGTGTCCCAGGTTCAACTTCTTCCCGAAGTATAGCCTGTGTGGTGACACTTTTCCTCCAACTGCAAATGTCTGATTATGAAGGTACACGGCCATTCTGACTGCTTTGGCCCAATATTCATAATTTGTAAAATCGGGTTTAATACAATTAAGCTTACATCGAATTCCATTCCTTATCTCCAAATTTGATAAAAGAACATGATAGATGGAATATGAAACTATTGACTTTCTTGTCATGAAAATAATTAGTTGAGAATTTTGGTATGTTTTAAGAAACCATGTATGCATGTGTCATACCAACATAAAATTGTGTTGAAATGAGCCATAAGTATGCATTTTAACATCTCCTCAGAAGTAAAAATGAGAACACGACATATTACCTATTTCAAATGTCCTGTTGGCTGAGTTCGCTTACAACAACTCAGTCCATTCTTCTACAAGATATTCCCCATTTTTCGCAAATACGGGTTGTCATCCTCGTTGGACGATGAATGAGCATCCATAAGTTCCTACTAACCTTGTTGCTGAGGATCATCTTAGTCACCCCGAAGAGATTCACGCTACCATTCTTCACAATTCTTCACTCCAAAATGTTTTGTGTTGGGGATCGTGTATGGCTTCTACAAAACAACATCAAGACCATTAGGCCTTGCGGTAAATTGGATTACCAACACTTCAGCCCTTACGCGATCATTGGTAAGATAAGTGATATTGCTTTTCTTCTTGGCCTCCCTCACAAGAGTCTTCACTCGGTATTTCATGTATCCCTTTTGGAACCTTACACCACAAGTTCAATTATGGGTCTTCCTATAACTCCCCCACTACCTATTGAGTTTTGGGATGGACTAGAATTTGAGGTTGCTGCCATTCATGATTCCAAACTCATGCACAACAAGTTGTATTACTTGGTTGATTGATTAGGCTATACACCCAATGATTGAACTTGGGAACCTATAGAAAGTCTTGCAAATGCCGTGGACATGGTCACCGAATTTCATCACCAATATCCTCGTTAACCAGGTCCTAGTACAAACCATGCGACCTGTGATACATGTCGTCGAAGAAGAGGGATAGTGTCATGATTCCACTCACATAATGATGAGGCATTGTCATGATGACACTCACATGATGCCTTAAAAGGATTTGAACCCACAACCTTGTTATATACATGTCAAATCCTTAGCCAATATAATTATATGTTTATATATATAATATATAATCTAAATATATAGAATATCATAAAACATTCTAGAATATTCTAGAGTACTCTATATTCTAGAATGTTCTAAAATATTCTAGAACCTTCTAGAATACTCTATAGGAACCTATAAATAAGCATCTATTAATCATCTCAAAACTAAATCAGTTCAACATCATTCTAAAACTCCTTGTTTTGCCCACTCTTTGTAATCCATCTTATAGTGCAATACAATACTTTCCACTCAATTATCTCTCTCTCTCTCTCTCTCTCTCTCTCAATTTTGTGTTTTGGTTGGATGCAAGATATAGAAAAATGGTTTGGTAGATGGGATGCGAGACACTTGCTTCATGATGCATCATTAGATTCCTTTGTAAATAAGGCCTTTTTGCAACGCCAATGTATCATGACATGGGACAAATGTGGAGGCTCACACTTCACACATTATACTACACATGTTGCACCTAACTACAAAACCATATTCTTTACGGAACGGGGAAATCGTACACATTGATACATGTTAGAGCCCATACCGTTATCCGCCATTCGAACCATTGCTTCCATGCGACTTAGCTCACATGCATTCCAATGTGAGACAGGGCGTTGGGGCACAAGTTATGAGAGTGGTTGGCTATGCACACTTTGCTCTAAACAAGTTCGCGAGTCTGAGTATCACACTTTTATACAATTTTCTGCCTTTGATCATATTCGACCATTCTTTCCACATCTCTTTGACCGAGCCCAATCCTTGCATGAATTCCTCTCAAAACCACAATGTGCACTCTTGATTGCAACATTCATTGGTAAAGTTCTTGAACATCGAGAGTCACTACTCACTTTCACACGTATCACGTGAAATGTAATATTTTTGGTCTCATAGGTCATATTTGACCTCCGAAGACGATAATATAATCTATCTATCTATCTCTTGATAGAGGGTGGCCGAGTTGATCGACACCCTTCTTTCTCTCTGTTTCTCTATCTGCCTATATTATATTTCCTTATTTCATGCTTACATTAGGAATAAGCTCTACTAGAGAGTAGGCATAATGAGTTACTATATTTAGAAATTATAGTTTATATAGCCTTGATTACAGAAAATGTAACTAACCCTAGGTACTTTTCAAATGAGGGTCCCTATCTAAGGTGTGTTCATACACACGTCTAGGCTTATATTTCTAACAGTAATGTTTAACAACTGCAAATAAGGGATGTATGTGTGTGTGTATATGAGAGAAGAGAGAATAGACACAAGATAGATAGAAAAACAAAAAACTATATATTCACAAGAATGTCAACCAATAGTTACAAAGGAGAGAGGGATGTGCTTATATAGTCACATTCTCTCTACATTCTCTTACTAAAACGCCCTCTCGGGAAAGCGGGAAACCTTAACTACCTTAATAACTATGTGCCATAGGATGTAACTCCTATGACATATTAGTTATGATACATAGTGGTGGCATGTTCACACACTTCACATATTCGTAGGGTGTGTTTCTACACTAGGTTAAGTTGAGTTTGATTCTCAACACGCCCCTTCAAGCTCAACTTTTGGTCGCTGGTTTACGGCTACGGCTTCGATGGTGTCCGACTCTGACTTCGACTCCCTCATTTTTCGTGTTCAGTTTTTTGTTTTTTTTTGCTTCCTGGCTTCATGTCTCACTTTTAGCTTTTGTTGGTGTCCAACTCACTCCCCCTCAAGAGAGATGTGTACTTTTGTACCGACAATCAATCGGTATTTGTATCATAGTTGTAATACGTTAGTCTTCCTGAGGGGAAACCCTGTGTGATCTATCTGTGTCCTAAGATGTGTTGAGCTCGCGTACTGTGTAGTCATATGCCCATAATCGGTTGTAGGCAATTCGATGGGATACCTATTCCTGCGTTCCTTGGTAAGCTACAAAGATCGGTTTGTGACGTCGAGTGTCGAACAGAGCAAATAACTTTGGGTATCCTCAGAGAGAGTTATTTGGGATGGCTTGGGGTAGAGTTACCCCCCTAACTCCCGTATCTGGCCACGGGACAACCCGAAGCCCTCTCCCTCCTTCCAACCACGATTACCTTGATCCGGTTACTCAGAAGTAGTAACCGAGAGTGTGTTCCTCTAGAGGGGAGGTAACACAATTTGGCACACTCAGTTCGAGCTATGAGAGCACAATGAACACAAGATGGAGGAGGGCCAAGTCGAAAGAATGACATGCCACAGGGGACCACGCACTCAGACAATCTCGACATGCTGAACAAGAGGAGATTGTGAGAGAATCCACACTCATTGAGCAACCTCTTCAGGAATCGGAAGCCTAGTCAACAAAAATTCCTGATTAAGTCTCGACCAGTGGCAACAGTTCTGAGGTTGAACATCCCGATGATAGCAACCCACTTCGCGGGTACCAAAGGACTCAGAAATAGACACAATGTCGTACCCATATCCAAGATACAACGAGGAAGCTAGCATGCTCCGGATAGTTTAGCATGTGCCAATATGCTCCGAACTCTCTCCATTATAGTCCGGTTCATCCTTTCGGCCAATTTGTTTAGCTCCGGTGTCTTCGGCATAATGAATTCAAGCCGGATTCCCTTCGACCGATAGTCTGCTCGAACCGCCCTTAACTTCCGGTCGGTTTCTCTTTCCACTTTGACATGGAAGTCCTTTAAGAAGGATAATACCTGGTCCTTCTTTGGCAATGAGACCCACAACTTCTGGCTATGGTCATCTATGAACGTCATGAACTACTACCATCCGGCATGTGACTTCATGTCCACTTGGCATACATTGGTATGCTGAAGTTCCAGTGGTGCATTCCGTCTTGACGGTGGTCTCGACCGGAAAGAGGTTCGGTTCATCTTGTTGTGAAGCAATCGGTGCACTTCTCAAGATGCACATCTTTCACCTCTGGAATGAGGTTATCTTCGAAAAGTCTTCTCATCCCTTCCTGTCTCATGTGACACAATCTCTTGTGCCATAGCTCACCAACATTTTCGGATGGCACGTTCATGTACAACGTGTTGATCTTCCGAGCTCGAGCCACAATTAGGCTTCTGTTGCTGAACTTCATGACTCTGTTCCTAATGCTACCCGTGTAGCCTTCATCATCTAGCCAATCGGTTGATAGCAGGTTCAACCGAACCTCCGGAATGTGTCATACATCCTTCAACAACAACTTGCACCCGGTTGATGTCGTCAACCACACATCTCCTATGCCGACAATTCGGCATGCACCTTCATTTCCCATCCGGATAGAATCGTGATCTCCGACTTTGTACAATGAGAAGCACTTCCAGTCGGGAGTTAGGTGGATTGATGCTCTGGAGACGACCAACCATGCCGTTTCATGCTAACAAGATGCATCTCACTCTCCTCGGTGATTAGCAACAATTCTTCTTCACTTGTCACGATCGTCGACGTTCCTCTCCTTTCCTAAATCTTCTTTGGTTCTGGAATGTCGGCTCCCCCTTTGGTTTTCCCGAAGTGTCGGAAATTCCTCTAAAAGTGTCTTGGCTTTCCGCAATAAAAGCATGTGGGCCTTCCCCTTGACTTCGACCTCATCCCCGATTTGTCCCGGTTTTGGTGACTCCGAATTCGGCCTCTTCCCCAGTTATGTTCGTCTTTCGTAACCAAGGCCTTTGGATTGGTTCCAGATTCCCAGTGCATCCGGCGAGCTTCTTCATCCAGCAAGCTCGAGTTTACTCTTCCGAGGGATATGTGTTTTCCTTTTGGCCCAACATTGCCCAAAGTGATAGCTAGCGTC
Source organism: Azolla caroliniana (assembly GCF_043228905.1). Classification (NCBI taxonomy): domain Eukaryota; kingdom Viridiplantae; phylum Streptophyta; class Polypodiopsida; order Salviniales; family Salviniaceae; genus Azolla; species Azolla caroliniana. The sequence goes on along the minus strand of NW_028230524.1, from coordinate 84,965 downwards.
TTCCAGCTATCCGAGAGGGAACTGAGCATCAGCAACACGAGTACCTCGTCGGCTAGAGCTACTTCAAGCGAGGTTGTTTGATTTATGAGCCGCTGGAAAGCATTCATGTGCTCCGCCATGCTGGGTCCGTCTTGGTATCGGAGTGTCACTAACTTCCGAAATATCGAAACCCGATTCACGATGTTCTTGCTTTCGAGCATAGTATCAATTTTCTCCTAGAGGACGTGTGCCTTACTTCCTTCATTAAACTTGTTGTACAGGCTCATGTCAATGAAGCACCGGATGTATGACATCATCGGAACACTCCAAACTATTGTTTAGTCGACAATTGCTATTTTGCCGACATAGTATAAGACGAATGTTAACTCTTCGGGCCGGACAATGGCCTAACACAGGGTGTCTACGAGAGACACTTCACCAAAGGGTGTTATGGCAACCGGATTAGACTTCAACGCTTAATCCGACTTAATTAAGTTACTTATTAGGATCGTCTTTCATAACACGCGTAAGATATAACAATTAAGACAGAACAACAATTAACACAGAGAGATAACAACGCTTAAGCTTTCATTAATTAACCGCTAACTATTACATTGTATCCGGGCCTTTAAATAGGTTTCCGGTCTGTATTACAAAACGGTGCCATCCTCACCTGTTCGGGATCGGTCCGGATCCGGAACGGCATACCGTTTCCGGTCTGTCCATCCACACTCATAGCTTAATTACAACCACATTCCTACTACTTAATTAGCTCTCTGTTTCCCACTCTGGACTCCTTTGCCGGCCGGTAACACATGGCACGCCCGTGGGACAGTACCTTGTACGTCGAATCCACAACCGACCCTTACTATTCTTCGTCCAAAATGTCCAGAATGCTTTGTTCAAGAGGCTCCAATGGTTCATCTGGAAGTGGTTGTTGTTGTTGTTGCTGCTCTGTTGCTGTCTGCTGCGGCGGGTCCGTTGGTGGTTGTTGCGGCTACTCCTCCGTTTGTGGCTCTGACACCGGCGTCTCCGTCGTTGCTCCCTGCGTCGTAGTGGTCTCCGGTTGACTGGTTCCCGGCTGGCCCTCAGCCGGCGACGGTTCCTCATCACTAAGGTTAACCGTTGTCGCTTCCCGTGCTTTTTCTTCCCGCACCCGGGACCGCTCGTAGCTTTCAAACTGGATTTGAGCGTCCAACCTATCATCGTCCAGCTGAGCTATGAGCTGCCTGACCTGCGCCACCTGTTCATCTGCCAGGACTTGGAAGTCGTCGGCCAGCTCGTCCCGTATGGCGGTGAAGTCCTCGGAAGTTAACGTATAACAGTCATCTCCTTCCTTCCGCCGGTTTGCCACATCCGCCCATAGCAACTGGAGTTCCGCCGCGTTTTGTGCCCACTTTGTCCACCATTTTACGGAGCTTTCATCAATCAAGTGTTTCGGAGGATGGACTGAATCCGGCTCGTTCCCAATTGCGATTTGGTTTCCGCCGCTTGCCCAGAGGATGGACTGAATCCGGCTCGTTCCCAATTGCGATTTGGTTTCCGCCGCTTGCCATTCCTCCTTCAGTTGTTTGATGATTTTGACATTGTTTTCCGCGTGCGCCTTGTAATGCGTCAATTGCCTTTGATATATGCTTTGTAATTTCTGCAATATTGTTGACGCTCTCGCTTTGTCTTCCTGCTGCTACCTTTGGAGTTCCATCCGGACCTTCTCCGCCTCGTCCAAGCGTCTTGTATTTTCCGCCCGTTCGTCGGCGATCGCCGTCACGGCCCGGTCAACTGCCTGCTGGAGCTCGGCCATCCGTTCTTTATGCTCCGTTTCCAGCCGTTTGTAGGTCTGGTGCAGGTGCTCAAAATCATCCGTCTTTTGCTTGAGCCGTGCGTTGATTTGACGACGGGCCCGGTCCTCGCGGTCCTTCTGCTGGCGGAGCTCTTCTTTTAGCCGTTCAATCTCTGTTTCCGCCGTTTTCCGCAGCTTGTCCTTTTCCTTAGCCGGTCGTACGCTTGATGGCCTTTTCGGAGGCTCTCCTTTGCCCGGCGGAGGTTCTCAGCAGTCTTCTTTAATTCGGCTTCGGCCGCCGTCTTCAATTCTCATTCACGGCTCCTTAGCGCTTCTTGTGTGGCAAGTTCCTCTCTCAATTCTCCAAGCTCCTGAGCTTGCGCCGCATCTCTCGCCGGAACGGTTTCCGTTGCCGGGGTCTTATTGCTATGTACAGGTCGTTCCGTTTCTTTATTTTGTACACTTACCGGAGTCACCGGTGATTGGATCCGTATTTTGGCCATCTCTGGAGGTGCTATGTACGACCGTCGCTGGAGGTGCTCCGTAGGCTCCTCCTCTATTACCTCCTCCTGAGCTCCGGCATTGAGTTTTGCCGCCAAGGGGTCCGCTTCTCGATTCACCGATCGGCGGAGTGTGACCTTTACAGGCCGTGCCGGTGGTTCCTCCTGCGCCTCCGTTGGGCGCTTCCGACTGCCGCTTCTTTCTGCCGCCTGTTCTGCATCCGCCGCCTTTCTCTTAGTGGCCTTTGAGGCCAACAACTGTTGCCGTTTGGAAGCCTTCCTTGGTGTGCCGTCCGGCACTCTTCCTCGCTTCTTGGGTTGGACGGTCTGAACGGGTGGCACCAGCAAGGTGAGCCACTGCGTTACGGCGTGCCATATCCTTCGTCCGTCTCGGCCTTCTTTGCCATCTTTGCCTCTGACGATCTCAATTGCCGCACACAACCCGTCTGCAATCAATACCGGCCAATCCACCTTGATCCCTTCATAGGTGGCGATGATCATCCCTGCCCGGTTCTGCGGCATGACAGGGGGTCTAGGGTACATGTGGCCGTATTCATGGAGCACAGAGCAATTTCGCGGAACAACATATCTCCGCCACCCTGTGTCCGGTAGCCCTTGCTGGCTAGAGAGTACTCACCAAAATACCTGATGAGTTGCTCCGGGGTTGGATTGTCGATCGCAAGTATGCCTCCCTCCGGAAGGCCTGTTAACGCTCGAATCGCCTCTACCGTTATGACCTCTGTATCGATTTCCTTGATCACTTTGTCGGCTTCTTTGTGTGGTGGTACTTCCATCATCATCAAGAAGCCCTCGAGCCCGTGTTGCTTCAGCCATGTCTTGGCGGCTTCCGACAGCGTTTGCGGGTCCATCTTTGTGTCGGGGTCGGATTGCAGTGGCGAGGATGGATGGTGATGAGAGTGGGGTTGAGAAAGAGAGAGTTCAGAAGGCGGGGGTTCTCTATGCGCAGGTTCTCGTCTGATGATCTTGCAGTGTTTCGGTGCTTCTGTGCTCCTGGGTTCGCGAAAGTAGAGGGTCTCTACGCGCAATGGTTTTTGTCTGTGCATTCTGGCGCCTTTTTCGAGTTTGTGCATGTCGCGTACTTAAAATAGCATTATGTCCTGTGGTGGCGCTTTAAAGGCCCACTACGTACCTTTTCGCTCCACGCTCTTTCATCCATTCATTCCTCGCTTTTGCATGATTGTTTTTCTTTTTTTTAGTTATTATTATTATTAGTGTGACGTCACTTGTCCATTGGTCCTCTCGGACCCTTACCGGCCTCATTTTCTCCGGTTACCGGCTTGCCGTCTCTGCCGTCTTGGTGGTTGCCATCGGTCCTTTGCTCAAACGGGTTCTTAGGCATCGGTCCTCTATATGCCTTTAACCGGAATCCGTTGACCCATTTGCCTAGCACTTCGCCGGCAAGTGTCCCTAACTGGTAGGACCCATTATACTCCCGTGTTAGCCAATACGGTCCGGTCCATCTAAACCTTAGTTTACCCGGCATCTTGCCCATCCGGGTTTGGAATACTAACACCGGTTTGCCGATTGCGAACATTTTTTCGTTACCTTTCCTATGCCGGTCGACGAATGCTTTCCGTCGCCGTTGCTCCAATCCTAAATGTAGGATGCTAGCCAACCGTTGTTCCTCCAGCTCACACAGCGCTGTCAACCTTATTGTCTCCGACTCCTTCTCGTTCAGCCGTTCTCGTAGCTGGATCCGTAAGCTAGGTACTTGGAATTCTACCGGCATGACCGCCTCGAGTCTGAATGCCAACCGGAACGGTGTTGTTCGGATGCTCGTTTTGTATGTCGTCCGGTATGCCCAAAGCGCGCTATGTAGATTTGTGTCCCAATCCGTCCGGTTCTCATTGACGATCTTCCGAAGGATATTCTGGAGCGTCTTGTTTGTTGATTCCGCTAATCCGTTCGCCTGTGGATAGTAAGGTGTGCTTCGTTTGTGGACCACGGCATAGAAGGTCGTTAGGCTTTCCACTACTTGTCCGAGAAAGTGCCCCCCTTGGTCACTTATCAATTCAATGGGGCATCCGTAACGGCACCAGATGTACTCATATAGAAACTTTGCCGTTGACGCAGCGGTGTTATCCCATAAAGCTTTGGCCTCCACCCATTTCGTGCAGTAATCCGTAGCAACGATAACGTACCGATTACCCGTTCTCATTGCCGGTGGCTTGAACGGTCCTACAAAGTCTAACCCCCACTTTTGGAATGGCTCGAGTGGTAGTACCGGCTAGTGTGGCATACGAGCCTGCTCCGTTGGCTGGCCCATTCTCTGGCATAGGTCACATTCTTTTGCGTACCGTACCGCATCTCTTAATGTCGTTGGCCACCATAGGCCACTTTGCCATATTTTTCTGGCCGTCGCATCTCCGGCATCGTGACCTCCGGCAACTCCGCAGTGGCCTTCTCTCAGTATCAGTTCCTTTTCATCGCTGCGCACCGCCCGTCTCCATATGTCGTCCGCACCCTTGTGGTACAGTGTGTTTTGCAGTAAGTAGAAAATTAATGTCGGCTTTGCACCGCCAGGCGTTTCCGTTCGTCCCGGTTCAGCTCTTCCGGAGGCAGTCCTGTGCTCAGAAACTGGTGCATATTTGTGAGCCACTTGTCTTCCTGGGCCACTGTCTCATCTGCTGTCGTCTCCGTAGTGACTCGAAACAGCTCCGCATCCGGAAACTCATCCGGTACTCCGTCCCCCGTCTCTCCGGACTCTAATCGGCTTAAGTAATCCGCTACGGCATGCTGTATACCGGGTCGGTGGAATATTTCAAACTCGAACTCCTGTAACAATAAGGTCCACTGGGCCAATTTTCCGGTGAGTGACGCCTTGGAGACTAGGTAAAGGAGTGCCGAATGATCTACATGGAAGGAAAACTTCCTTCCCAATAAATAGTGCCGAAACTTTGTCACACTGTAGATCATCCCTAGAGCTTCCCGTTTCGTAGTAGAGTAGTTCCGCTCTGCTTGGGATAACTTCCGGTTGGCATAGTACACTGGCCGGTACCACTTTGGTTCCGTAAGCTGCATCAGTACGCTTCCGATTGCGATGTCGGAGGCATCCACGAACACGTGAAATTCTTTACTCCAATCCGGAGGCTGCACTACCGGTGCCTGCGACAATAGTACCTTGAGGGCCCTATACGCCCTATCCTCAGTGTCGGTCCACTAGAATGGTGTCCGATGTACGGCGGCATGCAACGGTGTAGCCAGGTTGGCCAAGTCTCGGAGCATCCGGCTGTGCCACCGGATCTGGCCTAAGAACCGGCTTAATGTCTTTGCCGTTGCCGGCACCGGCGCCGGTGCTTCTAATATGGCTTTCACTTTGTCCGGGTCGATTGCAATACCTTCCTGGCTCACAATATGTCCTAATAAAGTTCCACTGGACACGCCAAATACACACTTTGCCGGATTCAACGCTCTACACTTTTCTAGACAAAGACGGAGGTGCTGAAAATGGTCCTCCTCCCGGCTATAGACGGCGAAATCGTCAAGGAAAACCTGCATAAAAGCCGGAATATATTCACCAAAGATTTCCATGATGATTCGTTGAAATGTTGTCGGTGCCGTTTTGAGTCTGAACATCATCACCACGGCCACAAACACCCCCCATTCGGTGACGAATGCCGTTTTCTCTTGGTCGTCGGGGTGCATCCGGATCTGATTATACCCGTTGAATCCGTCTAGGAAGCTATAGACCTCGTGGCCGGCGACGGCATCCAACACTCCATCTGTGAACGGAAGTGGAAACGCATCCGTTACCGTAGCCGCATTGAGTTTCTGGTAGTTCACGCAAACTCGAATTTTTCCGTTCTTCTTCGGTACGACTACGATCGGGCTCAGCCATGTCGCTTTCTTTACCGGACGGATAAAGCCAACTCTTAGCAGTTTGTCGATTCTTCCTTGACCTTGGCGGCGTAATTGGGATTCATCCGGTACCGTCTTTGTGCCACTGGTTTTGTGTCCTTGCTCAAGTGCACTTGATGCTGGTATAACTGAGGGTCGAGTCCTCGCATATCTTCGTATGACCAGGTGAATATGTCGCGAAATTCTGTGAGAAGTGTTATCATCGCCGTTTTGTCTCCGGACTTCATCTCCTTGGCGATGTGCACCGGTTTTGCTTCGTCCGTGGTGCCTAAATTCACCTCTTCCAGTTTCGATGCTTTTACGCGCTGTGAAATGGCCATTTCCCGTTCCAACGCTTCCTGCGCTTGCCGTAACTCCCGGATTGCGTCTTTATCTGGTTCTGCTTCCGCCTCTTCCGGTTGCGGTAAGTATGGTGCTACGGCTTCGGCAATGTCAATTTCGAAGAGGGGTATGATCTTCGGGTTTTCCTGCAGGTATTGAGCTTCTTCTTCGTCCGCTAACCCTTCTAGCATGTTGACGCATTCCGCATACAATGGTGTACATTCCTTGCCAGTGCTCGTCCTTGGCTGTGTTGGTACCCGTACTTTGGCTTTTCCTCGCCGGAAGGTAATTATATTTTTTCGCCAATTCTGTTTGATATGTGTCGTTTTCAACCATGACCGCCCCAGCAATAGCGGGTATGCGCCTTGTGCTTGTAATTGTAGCACTACGGCCGAGATGTGAAATGTATGACCGCCGACGGTGACTTCTAATTTCCGTATTAATCCTGTCGGCCGCACTGAGCTTGTATCGGCCATCCGCAACCAGAACGGACACGGCTCCCACTCGTGGATTCCTAGGTCATCACATGTACGGAGGCTTATTACATTTACCCCAGAGCCTCCGTTTATAACTATGCCGGGAAGTTCTTTCCCTTTTACAATGGCAGTGATTACCGGACTGCTGGTGTCTACCACTGTTGGTCCCTCCTCCGGATTCGAGAAGATTACCGGTGCCGGTGATGGTTCTCCTGCCGTCATGGCCGTCTTCAGTCCTTCCGTGAATCTTGGCACGAGTTGTAGGAGTCTTCCTAGTGGTAACGTAATCTGGCATTCTTGTAACGCCTGCCATGACTCGTTCTCGGAGTGACTACCGCCGGCAAGCCCTGCGGTGTTCTCCTTTTGCTGCTGTAAGTCTGTGACATTCTGCTCGTTTGCTTTCTTTACCCATTCCGTTGCTTGTTTCCGGATGGTCTCCTGTGTCTCCCATTCTTTGGCCATGCCCTTCGACCTTGTGGTCACTTGCTGCAGGTCTGCCACCTCAGGGACTACCATATTTACTGCCGGTCATTTTTCATAGCTCTTCACCGGGCATTGGTTACTATAATGGCCTTCCTGTCGGGAGTAGTAGCAGTAGGCTTTCCGGGTATTGCTAGATTCGGCATTGTCTGTTGTACCCGGGGCAGGTTCTATTGGTACGCGCGGGGTTTTGTACCGGTTGCCAACTTGGAGCTCCTTGTTCCGGATCCCGGGGGTAGCCGCCTTTTTTAAAATGCCGGTTTTTGTTATAGCTCTTCTTATTACGGTACTCTTGACGGGGTTGCCCATTATATCTGCCGTATTCCTCCCGTTGCTGACGATATCCGGGGGAGTGCTCCCGGTCGTACTGTTCGTATCGTCTATTGTAATCCTGGTACCGATGATGCCGGTTATAGTTATCCCTCCGATCACCGTACTGGACATCATTTTCCCGTCGATCGCCATAACGGACATCATTTTCCCGTCACTCGCCATACCGGACATCCTGTGCCGGTCGGTCACGGTCCATTCGCCGCCAACGTTCGTCTTCTTCATCCCGGCTGCTGCGTGGCTCAATTTGTCGGACGGGCGGTGCTTGTCGATTCAACAGATTATACTCGCACCTATCCGTTGTATGGCTCTTGGATTGACAGATTACACATTGCGTCCTCACAGTGCATTCTAGAGCCAAGTGTCCGGAATTCAAGCAGGTTGTGCACTGTATTGCTTGCCGAAACCGGAGGTCTTCATCGGACGGTAACGCCCGTTGAAGTGCTCCCAGTGTGAGCCAGGAGCTTGTCTTTTCCATCTCTCTCACCCGGTCAATGACTTGGTCGATGGTACTTGTGTGGAAGTCGATTACCGTGCAAACCGTGCGTAGGGGTTCCCGGAGGCGTTTAGGAATATCGTCCGTAATTCCTCCTCCGGGGGTGCGCGGGCAAGCTGACTATGCATCCGTTGAAACCGGATGACAAATTGGGGAATGCTCTCCCCTGCCTCTTGCCGGATGGTATAAAATAAGCCTACCATTATGGTCTGGTCCACCTCCTTTTGAAAAAAATGCAAGAATTTAGCTTTTAAATCTGCAAAGGTGTTGATGGTAGACGGGTCCTGCGTGCGGCGCCATCTTGCTGCCGGTCCCTCCAATGTGACGCCAAACCCAGATCATCTCTATACTTGGAGTACTAGAACGGCATGTCGTCGTCCGGTATCGGTGCACGGGCTGGTAGTGTTGGTGCTCGTTCCAAAATTTTCTCCGGTGTCGGTGGTCTTTCCCGATTTGTTTCCGGCGTCGGTTGTTTCTCCTCTTCCTTTGGTGACGGAGGCCTCTCCTCTTCGACTTCCGGTGTCGGAGGTCGTTCTTCCTCTGCTGGTTCCGGGGGTTCCAGCGTTAGCACTTCCGATTCCGGTTCCGGTGTCGGTAAGGTATCCGATCCTTCGTCCTCCGGTCCGCCCGGGGTTTCATTGCTGCTACGGTAGTTCGTGTGCACGCTGTATTCCCCTTCGGAGTCCAATTCATATGCTGAAAAGGCTTCTGCTTCGCCTTCTCCGTTTGCCAACGCGTGGAGAAGGGATTCGGTTTCCCAGAGGCTGCTTAGGCTGATGCCGTCGTCCGGGTGCGATGTTTGCTGTAACCAGAGGGAGTCCTCCGCTACTCTCCGGATTACGTTGGAAAACGAGCGATCCGCTCTAATTTCCTCCGCCGCTTGCTGGAAAGCCTCACGTCTCCTTTGCCTTTCGGCAAGGCGTCGAATTCGATCTGTAACCAGGTCGTGCGTTGATCTAGACATCCATCCGTGCCATCGTTCGCTGCAAAAACAGGAATCGTGGTCGCCAAAAACTGTGTTAACTCTTCGGGCCGGACAATGGCCTAACACAGGGTGTCTATGGGAGACACTTCACCAAAGGGTGTTATGGCAACCGGATTAGACTTCAACGCTTAATCCGACTTAATTAAGTTACTTATTAGGATCGTCTTTCATAACACGCGTAAGATATAACAATTAAGACAGAACGGCAATTAACACAGAGAGATAACAACGCTTAAGCTTTCATTAATTAACCGCTAACTATGACATTGTATCTGGGCCTTTAAATAGGTTTCCAGTCTGTATTACAAAACGGTGCCATCCTCACCTGTTCGGGATCGGTCCGGATCCGGAACGGCATACCGTTTCCGGTCCGTCCGTCCACACTCATAGCTTAATTACAACCACATTCCTACTACTTAATTAGCTCTCTGTTTCCCACTCTGGACTCCTTTGCCGGCCGGTAACAACGAACGTTCATACCGAACGTTCTATCAAGAAGTTGTGGTTAAACGAATAGACACGAATGATCTATAAACTTATCGGTGATAACAGACACTGAGATCGTGACTTATGTAATATAGTTTAGACAGAAAGAACTAGATGGCAAGAAGCAATCCATACACAGAGATTTCCTAACCAAAATTCATATTACTAAATACAATGATAGATTTTTACAATGTCTTCGGTTCCTTTTATAGGTAACCCGAAGGTCTTTTCTCATCAAGAAATCCTACTGCCTATAATTAACAAGAATTACAAAACTTCGTAACTAACTATATCCTATTCGGCGATCTGCTGAGTCATCGATCTGAACTATCGATCCGACTCCGACTCTGACTCTGAACATCTTTCTGATTCCGATGCATCCATACTTGTCCGGGTAACACTTGGCACGTCCGTGGGCCAGGACGTTGTCTGGCAAACCCACGGGAACCCTTTACTCCTGCTGCTCTGAGGAAAGATCCTTCTCCATCTCCAAAACCTTGTGTGCGTTGTCCTGCAAAATGTCGAATAATGAGGTTTCAGCTTCCTGTGTTGCCACGCCTTCCTCGTCTTTGTCTTCATCTTCGGTATACTCCCCGTCATTTTCCTGTCGGGTTCCTTCGGTCGATGGTCTTGGCTCTGCTTCTGTTTCTACTTTTGTATCTGCTTCCGGTGCCTCGAGTCCAGGTGTTTTGGTGACTCTTTCGGCTTCGATATTGTCTAACTCGACGGATATCTCGACATCATGCTTGTTGAATTCCTGCATGATTCGGTTAATTTCTTCTTTAAAATAAGCCGCCATGTCGTATAGGTCCTTAGCAATATCTTCCTGAACTGTGGTCATTGCTTCCTCCGACATCTTGAGGAAGCCTTTGCCCTGAACTTTCCTATTTTCTTTGTCGGCTCTTAATAGCTGAAGCTCCGTGGCTTGTGCCGACCATGTTTTCCACCCCTTCTCCAGCGATTCATTGACCAATTTTAGGGTGTTAATTCGGTGACGTCTAATGATCGCTTGAACCCCGTCCTGAGTCATTCTAGCCTCAAATTGTGTTGTTGCCAATGTTTTCCGTAAATCAATGATTACCGCATCCTTCATTAGTGTCGGCCACCATAACCCACTGCTCCATATTTTTCTTGCTGTGGTTTCCCCAGCATAGTGTCCTCCTGCAATTCCACAGTGCGATTCCCGAAGAATGACCGATTTTTCGAATTGTCGTACTGTTCTTCTCCAAATACCATCTACTCCTTTATGTTATATAGTGTCGTTGAAAAGAAAAAAATTACGACTCCGTACCACCAACCTTTTCCTTTCGTTTGCCGATAGATGTTCGGGTGGTAACCCTGTTGTAAGAAATATTGTCATTTCTGAGATCCAACCATCCTCACTTTCTTCATTTACACCTTATGCATTTACTGCTTCCACTCGAAAAAGCTGACCATCCGGAAAATCATCCTTGACACCCGTGGCTTCTTCTCCTGACTCCAGTCGACTGAGATAATCGGCCACTGCATGCTGTACTCTTGGCCGATGTAAAATGTCGAATTCGAATTCCTGGAGTAGAAGAGTCCATCTTGCTAACTTGCCAGTTAACTCTTGTTTCGAGACCAAATAAAGAAGAGCCAAATGATCAACATGAAATGTAAACTTTTTCCCCAAAAGATAGTGTCGAAGCTTATTGACACTATAGATCATTCCAAAAACTGGCCTGTACCAATTTGGTTCGGTTTATTGCATTAAAGCACTTCCGATTGCGATGTCCAATGCGTTGACAAGAACATGGAATGGCTTATTCCAATTAGGTGGTTGAACAACTGGAACTTTGGACAACATTTTCTTCAGACAATCATATGCATCTTGTTCCACACTTGTGTACTGTTGTATGTAAGGGAATGGCGATATCCGCAAGATATCTTATCATTCAGTTGTGCCATCTTATCTGCCCCAAAAACCGACTGAGAGCTTTAGCATTCGTGGGTGCCGGTGCTTCTAGTATGGCCTAATAATGTGCCACTAGTGACCCCGAATGCACATTTAGCCGGATTTAAACTAAGCCGTCCTTCTCGACATTTCTCCAAACATAGTCGTAAATGCTTAAAATGTTCGGTTTTCCGACTATAAACAACAAAATCATCCAAAAATACTTGCATAAAGGCAGGAATGTAATTCCCAAATATTTCTTGTATCACTCTTTGAAATGTCGCCGGAGCGGTCTTCAAGCCAAACATCATTACTACTGCTACAAACACTCCCCATTCTGTAACAAAAGTTGTCTTTTCTTGATCTTCCGGATTCATCCGAACCAGATTATAACCACTAAAACCATTTAGGAAACTATATACTTCATGGCCAGCTACTGCATCCAATATACCATCCGTAAATGGTAATGGAAACGCATCTGTAACAGTAGCCGCATTTAGTTTCTGGTAGTCGACACATACCCGAATTTTGCCATTCTTTTTCGGAACTACGACGATTGAACTTAACCATGTCGATTTTTTCACCAGACGAATAAACCCTACTTTCAAAAGTTTATCTATTTCTTCTTTAACTTTAATAGCATAATTAGGATTTAATCGGTACCTGCATTGTTGGACTAGGTTTGCATCCTTATGCAGGTTGATTTGATGTTGACAAAAAGTTGGATCTAGTCCCTTCATATCTTCAAAAGACTAGGCAAAGACATCCTTATATTGCTTTAATAATGTTGTTAATTGTTTGTCCGCTTCTATCATATTCATAGCAATGAGTATTGTTTTCAACTCACTGTCCCCATCTTCTTCTGCCAAATTTATTTCCACCAATGCTGAAGCTTGAACTCGTTTGGACGCTTTCATCTCTTTATCGGTAGCTTCTTGCTGGAGTCGTATTTCCTTCATTGCTTGCTCATCTATTGGCAATTCCATCTGGGAATCCACATATGGCGTCAAAGCTTGTAAAATATCTAATTCGAACAAAGGAATAATTTTCGGATTATCATCAAAATACTGATTTTCTTCGACCTCATCTAATCCTTCCATCATATTGACGGACTCATCATACACATGCAAACATTGTTTGCTTGTTGCAACCTTGTTTTGTGTCGAAACCCGGATTTTCGTTTTGCCTTTTCTGAATGTTAGTTGATTCTAATTCCAATTCTGCTTGATGTTAGCAGTCTTTAACCACGGTCGCCCTAATAACAAAGGATATGCACCCGAAGCTTCCAAAGAAAGAATTACTACTGATATCAGAAAACTATGACCACCCAATACCACCTCTAATTGGCAAAGTAAACTAATTGGCCGTACCGTAGTGGTATCCGCCATTCTGAGCCAAAATGGGCAAGCTTCCCATTTAGTAATTCCCAACCTATCACATGTGTTTTTATTAATGACATTCACTCCTGAGCCCCCATTGATAATCGTATTTTCGATTTCCTGACCTTGAATTATTACCTTAATTGATGGATTTTGCTCATCCATGATTGAAGGGCTAGTGCTCGGCTGACTATAGTTTACCGATACTTGTTCTGACCCCTTTTCGGTAATCAATGTCGCCACTTTTTCGGTAAATCTAGGGACCAACTTAAGTAATCTGGTCAGTGGTAATGACACTTGGCAATTTGCCAAGAGCTTCCAAGCTTCCTCTTGTTCTGGTACAACAATCACTCCTGGTAATTCAGTAGTTTGGTTAATTTCATTGTCTTGGAGCATCCGGTTTACATTATTTCTGTTTGCTTCCTCTACCCATTCCTTGGTTGCTTTTCGGACTGCTTCCTGAATCTCCCACTCGGATTGTTTACTTTTGCTTCTAGTGGTTACTTGTTGTATTTCCGGTATAACCATATTAACCGTCGTCGGTCCTTTCCCTTTAGCAAAGCAGTGATTAGCATAATGACTAGTTTGACGGCAAATATAGCAAGTAGGAACAAACGTTCCACTTCCCTCGCCTTGCTCAAACTGACTAGTCCCATCATTTTGCATAAACTGTTGACCATCATTCGGCGATTGCTGAAACTGTCGTGAGGCTTTCGACTTGTAGAATTTTTTATTTTTATACCGGTTCTGCTTAAACCATCCTCCATTTTGCTGTTGCTGATGCATATTCGGTGGTACCGAGAATTCTTGATTTTCTTCAAAATTATTTTGTTGAAAATCTTGATTGTGCTGAAAATTACTTTGTTGGAAAGACTGATTATTTTGTTGAAAAGTTGGATTCTGCTGGAATTTATTTTGCTGAAAGGTTTAATTTTTTTGAAAATTATTTTGTTAAGCTTGTGGAAAACTATTTTATTAGTATCCATTATTGAACGAATTCTGGTTATTGTGGTACCCATTTTCCGGAAAATTTTGTCTTACCGGAGCCATCGTCTTATTAAGCAAGTTATACTCACATTGCTCGACCGAATGAAGTTTAGAATGACATATTGTGCAATGTGTTCGCAGACTATACTCAATCGTCGAATGACCGGTATTTAAACAAGTAGTACATTGAACTGCTTATTGAAATTGTAACTCCTACATTGTTGGCAATGTACGATTTAGTGTTGACATATTCATACTCCGTACATTTATCGGTTGTCGGCCCATACTGATTGCCTTATCAATCACTTGCTCGATATTCTGATTCCGGAAATCGAACACCTTCAGTGTTGTTCGTAATGGTTCCCGAATTGCTTCAAGGAATACATCCTTCAATTCATCGTCCGGTATAGGCCTAGAAATTTGCAATTGCAAATTCTGAAAAACGAATCACGAATTGAGACACTGTTTCTTGTTGCTCCTGATACAACGCATAAAATTGCGCTATCAAATCTTTTCGAGGTATTTGACGATGAAATAACTACAGAAATTTGTTGTTCAATTGTTCGAATGTTTTGAACCCACAGAGACCATTTTGCACAAACCAATTAGTGGAATAACCCTCCAATGACAAAACGAACTCATCAATCTTCGACTTATCTTCGGCTACCGCCGACAGTCTCTAAGCTCCATGGTTAATTTCCCATGTTGTCAGAAAATCCCTCACATGCGCTTCTACATCAGCTCCCTCGCGGAACTTCGAGTACGGATAAGGCATATTGTCCTCACTCCAGATATCGTAAAATGATACCTCTTCCAGCTGATTTTCGTCAGAAGACGGGCTATCAGTTAAATCAGGAAGTACCAACCACCTTCTACTTGTTTCCGGCTGTAATCCCTCAGCCGATTCTCTCTCTAGTGTCTTCGTAACAGAACGCGTATGAGGACGTTTACAACCAATTGGTGTATTCAGGCCAGACGACATCCATTTGTCTTGTTCTCTGCTATGTGCAGATGTAACCGGGCGTGCCAAAATTATACTTGACATCTAATCAAGGGATTGTGGGTTCATGTCCCACCGGGCGTGCTAAAATTATACTGTGTTGTTCGGTTGACAATTGCTATTTTGCCGACACAGTATAAGACGAACGTTCGTACCGAACGTTCTATCAAGAAGTTGCGTTGTGGTTAAACGAATAGACACGAATGATCTAACTTCCGAAATATCGAAACCCGATTCATGATATTCTTGCTTTCAAGCATAGTATCAATTTTCTCCTAAAGGACGTGTGCCTTACTTCCTTCATTAAAGTTGTTGTACAGGCTCATGTCGATGAAGCACCGGATGTATGCCGTCTTTGGAACACTCCAAACTGTTGTTTAGTCGACAATTGCTATTTTGCCGACATAGTATAAGACGAACGTTGTCGCGTTGGTACGCGCGTGCGTGGAGAACAAGGTGGGACCACTGGGGTCTTGGACCGAGGAATAGGTGAGAAGAGGAAGAGAGAGAGTGAGAGAGTGAGAGAGCGGGAGACGCTCACACACGTATAGACAAAGAAGCGCACGGGGACGCGGCCCAACAACACAGGAGACACGAGTTGAGAACGCTAGCGTATGTATATAAATATGTGTATGTATTTGTATGTATGCAGATGACTCGAACGGTTACAGCCGATCAGGTTGGCGAGATGGATGTCGGCGCCTGATCACCCACGCACACAGGAGAGCAAGATGGAGATTCTGCCGGAAGCACACGAGCGTTCCACGGAGCAGGATCAACCTCCTGAGAACCTACGCAAAAGAAAGCTATGGAGAACGATAGAGAAGAAGAGCTCGGTCCCAGTCCGACAGCACTTCGTCCCCTCTAGCGCGCGATACCTTCTCTCCCCTGTCTCCCTCTCTTTTATAGCTCAAGGAGGGAGGTTGTTTCACCCGTTTACATCACATTAATTCTCTGTCCTTTTGGACAGAGATACTCCTCGATTTCACCTATAGAATATTGCTACCTAGGATTTGACCTTTGTGCCTACCTATCCACTATACAACAAGGGGCGTGCCCACGTGTAAGGGCCGGTTCACACACACTATACACGGTTTGCGCCTGGGGACGGTTTTCTTCACGACATCTGCCCTCACCTAACCGCGCATCCACCGGTATGCGCCAAAATTGGGTTCCTACGGGAGAAAACTGATCCTTGCTTTTATCCCTCGTTTACCGGTTCATCCTCCGCCTCGGGCTGCTTGTCGTTGTTGTCCATGCCCCCTAGCTCCGGCTCATCGTCGTGTCATTTCTTGAACTCTTTGATACTCTTCCCCGCTACCGGTATCGCCATTCTCGTACCGTCGAGCTCCGCGAGATGGTACGTCCCATTGCCGTTGGCGCCTGTTACTACATAAGGCCCGAACCACCTCCTCGCAAACTTCCGCGTGGCCCTATGCTGATTGTCGAGGTTGTTATCGTAGACTACCACCCAGTCGCCTTCCTCGATCTTCCTTGGCCGGAGCCGGTGTGTTCGGTCGAACCGGGCTTTGTTCCTTATCCTCGCTACCCAAAGTTTCTCCACGGCACGCTCTACGTCCTCCAACCTTCGCTCGAGCTGTCAAATCCGCGCCGCCAACAGTTCCTCCCGGCTCATCTCATCCCTCCAGTCCACCGTGGCCCACGAGGAGATCGTTCGCTCTGTTGGCATGATCGGCTTCTGTCCGAACATAAGCTCGGCCGGCATGAACCCGGTTACCGAACTGTGCGTAGTGCGGTCCGCCCACAAGCCATAAGGTAGCAGTTGTGGCCAGTTCCCGACTTGCCCTCTGCACGCCCGTACTAGCGCTTTGACAATTGGCCTGTGTCTGCGCTCCACCTTACCGTTCGCCTCCGGATTGTACGCTGTGGTGAGCGTAAGTTTGACTCCTAGCCAGTCGAACAGCTCTTCGGCCTCTTCTGCGTCCAACTCACCACAGTCAACCACAATCTTCCCTACGCACCCGTATCGGCATACCACGTCCTCAATCAAAAACCAGCATACGGCTGCAGTCGTCTTGTTCTGCAGGGCTCGGCCTTCAACCTGGTTTGTTAGATCCTCCCGAGCTAGCACCAGATACCGCATCTGTCCTACCCCCATTGGCATCGTCACCAAATCCACCATCCATTTGAAGTGGACAGTCGGAGGGTAGGTCGGGTGGAGCTCGTCCCGGTGTCGGATCATGGAATGTACCTGGCAGCTTTCTCAAGTCGTCACGAACCGATGCACGTCCCGGTATAGTCCCGGCCACCAGTACTTCCCTTTTAGCTTTTCGAACGTGGCCCACATTCCACGGTGTCCAGCCCAAGGACTATCGTGGTACGCCACCAGCAAATCCTTCTGTTCCTCCTTCTTCGCCACCACTCGGAGCGGGATGTCGTTCCTCTTCTTTGGGTGCTTCCATATGTACCCCTCCCAGAGAAAGAATCGGTAGGCTTTCTTCTGAATCCGGTTGGCCTCGTCCGTTGTCCATGCCGCGTCCGGTGTCATTGTTTTCAGGAACCCGCCGATCGACAGCCACTCCCCGTCGTACTTGCTCTCGTCAAAATCATTAAGCGTTGGAGTGCATTCCCTGCCGGTTGTTACGTGAGCCGCCTTGAAGAAGTCCACGCCGACTTCCTCGTCCTCCGAAACCATGCCGCCCTCGTTTTCGAACCTCGCCCTTGAAAGCATGTCGGCCATGGCATTGTCTTTCCCGGAAATCTGTCGTATTCCCGGATTCAAGGACTTGATGTACGCTATCCACCTGAGCATTACCAGGTCCGGCGTCGCGCATCCGGAAACCATGCCAAGAATTGGCAGGCAGTCCGTCTCGATAATTACCTTTGCCCCGATCAGGTAGTCTTTATTGGCCTTTACCGCCAAAACGATACCCCAGAGCTCGCATTTAACCTGGGCGTATCCTCGCTATCGCTCGCTGAGGACCTTCGCGCCGAACCGGATTGGGAAACGCATGTCGTCCTCGTCCTCTTGGTTGACGACCCATCCGATCCCGGTCGGACTCGTGTCTATCGTTACGTAAATCGGAGTGTCCTTTCCGTAGACAGCCTTTCGGAGTGCCGGAGATGCGGCAAGTGCTTCCTTCATCTTTCAGACAGACTTCGTATGCTCGTCTCTCCACTCAAAATTTCGCCCCTTTTTCAGCAACTCGTATAACGGCTCCGCGACGTGGGCGTAATGCGGGATCCATATGTGGTAGAATGTGCATGCTCCCAAGAACCTCTGAACCTCCGTGACAGAGCTACAGTCGTGCTTCATCACGGAGATGGCTTCTACCTTAGCCAGAGACGGTTTCCGGCCGTACGACCCGCATAGGTGTCCGACAACCATGATCTTTGATTGCCCAAAGGCCGATTTTCCCCCGGAGAAGGTGAGCCTCGCGCCCTCCAACCTTTGCAGCACCTTCTCACAATCATCGATGTGCGTCGCCACGAATTTCCGGCACCCGTCCGGTTCGATCGTCTCGTCCATTTCCTCCACCGGGCATCCCTTGATCGGGACGTCGTCCAGAAACGGCATGGTGATGTTCGGGATACAATCCCTCAGAACCTTGTTCATTGCGTTCACCATGTGAGCCACCGAGTGTTGGGATTATGGTCCCTTTCGGATGGGATGGTCGGATGTCCGAAGGTGAATGCCGACAAGCCCGGTTTCGGTTTCGGAACCGGATGATGAAGACCCCGGTTTCGGTACCGGATGACGAATGTACCCGGAGAGAGATCCGGATGCGGGGACATATCTGCGAATATGTTTGCCAAGGGCCCTTGAGGCTATAGTTGTAAATAGCCCTAAAGTCATATGTGTATAAATATGACTTAGGGCAAACAGTTTTGTTGTTGCTATTCATTTTTCTGTTTTTCCACTCTAGAGGAGTGAAGAGAGAGAGCAGCCGTGAGAGAGAGAGATAGATCGCGCGAGAGAGAGAGAGAGAGAGGAAGAGGTCGACGCCTCTGTGTATTTCCGCCGCCTGTGGCGAGGACAGCGAGCTCAAGGTCGTCGCCTTGCAGCTCGCCATTGTATACTTCTCTTTGTATAGTGTTGGTTTGGAGTCTTGTACTCCCGTGGTTTTTCCCATCTAGGGTTTTCCACGTTAATCCTTGTGTTCGCGTTTTGTTTCTCCGTTTGATTCCTATTTTCTGCTGCATTGATCCGCGATTACTTGGTTGTGGCCGAGTGGAGAAGGTGAAGCGAAGCATCGATTCGCAACAAACTGGTATCAGAGCGAACTGCTGCAGAAAATGGAAGGCGGCGGCAGCGGGCAGCCGGGGATGATGGTGCTGAATGCGCAGAATTACGCCGACTGGAAGATCAAGATGGAGGATCTTCTGATTGTTCGGGACCTGTACGAACCGATTGACAGGTCGGAAATACCGAAAAGGGTACTTGAGTCGGAGTGGAAGCTCCTGAACCGGAAAGCCGTAGCGACGATCCGACAATATGTCGATGTAAGCGTCCTACAACATGTGGCGAACGACACCAACGCATATGAGATGTGGAAGAAGCTGTCGGGCCTCTACGAGAGGAAGAATGCGTTGAACCGGACCTCCCTGATGAGGAAGATAGTGAACCTCAAGTATCGAGACGGCGAGAGTATGGTGGAACACGTAAGCACGTTCATGGGATTCGTGAATCAGCTTGCGGCGATCAAGTTCCCGTTGGAGGATGCAATGCAAGCCATCATCCTGATGTGTACATTGCCGGAAAGCTGGGAGAACTTGGTGGTGACTCTCAGCACCTCCTGCACAGAAGATAACTTGTCCTTGCAAACGGTAAAGACGAGTATTCTGAATGAAGAAGCGCGTCGGAGAGATAAAGAACCGGCCTCCGACCCGAAGGCGCTGCTTACCGAATCGGATCGGGGAAGACAATGGAACCGGAGTCCGCAAAGACGGGAGAAGTCGGGGACCCGGTCGCAGTCAAGAGGAAGGCCCACATGCTTCCACCGAAAAGACAACGGAGCCGACGACACCGATTCGAAGAAGTCACCGGAGAGAAACGGTGCATACCGGGGAGCCACGGACCGGAGAGGTTCGGATCGGCGAGGGCAGGACAGGAAAGGAACGACGGCACTCGCGGCAAGTGAGGAAGAAATCATGGTCATCACCGAAGAAGGTGAACTAAACATTGCCGGTGATGAGACGACCTGGGTGGTCGATTCCGGAGCATCGTTCCACCTGACCCCGGAGAGAAGATACTTCTCATCCTACACAGCCGGTGAGCATGGCTGTGTTCGGATGGGAAATGAAGGTACGTGCCGGATTGCCGGCATAGGAGACGTGTGGTTGACAACCCCGACCGGATGCAAAATGCTGCTGAAGGATGTCCGACACGTTCCGGAGGTTCGATTGAACCTGATTTCGGCCGGGAGGCTAGACGATGAAGGCTACACAGGTAGCATCCGGAATGGCGTGATGAAGTTCAGCAAGGGGAGCCTGATAGTGGCTCGGGCCCGGAAAGACAACACACTGTACCTTATGAATGCCCGGTTATGTCCGGAAGAGCTGAATGTGGCAGCCGACACTGCCGGTGAGCTGTGGCACAAAAGACTGTGTCACATGAGTGAGAAGGGGATGAAGAGGCTTGCAGAAGACAACCTTATTCCAGTGAAGCATGTGCACCTGGAGAAGTGCACCGATTGCCTGGCCGGTAAGCAGAACCGAACCTCCTTCCACTCAAGGCCACCGACGAGACGTAGAGCACCATTGGAGTTGGTGCACACCGATGTGTGTCAGGTAGAAACGAAGTCACATGGCGGAGCCCAGTACTTCGTAACATTCATAGACGATCATAGCCGAAGACTGTGGACGGCACCGATGAAGACAAAGGACCAAGTGTTGTCCGTCTTCAAAGAACTCCACGCGAGAGTGGAAAGAGAATCTGGCAAGAAGCTGAAAGCGATACGAGCGGATAACGGAGGGGAATACCGGGGACAGTTCCAGGAGTACTGTCGCTCGAAGGGAATCCGGCTCGAGTTTACTGTGCCGAAGACGCCGGAACTGAACGGGCTGGCCGAGAGGATGAACCGGACCATAATGGAGAGGGTCCGGAGTATGCTGGCACATGCGAAATTACCCAAGGGGTTTTGGGCTGAGGCAATGTCGACGGCGACATATGTGATAAACCGATCACCCTCAGTACCTTTGGACGGAGACACGCCGCAGAGAGTGTGGACCGGTAGGGAAGTATCCTATCGGCACCTGAAGGTGTTCGGGTGTCTCACATACGTGCATGTGGCAAAGGACCGGAGAGGAAAGCTAGATCCAAAGACCCGGCCATGCATATTCCTCGGTTACGGCGATGACGAGTTCGGCTACCGAGTATGGGACCCGGTCGACAAGAAGATATTCAGGAGTCGAGACATCATCTTCATGGAGAACAAGACACTCGCCGACTGGGAGTCGGAGAAGAAGATGAAGAGCTCCAAGTCGATCGGTGAGGATCAACTCTACGAGGAGCAGTCCCGACCGGCAAGGGACCGGTTAGCACTCGAGGATCCGGCCGAAGACGGTGAAGAAGCAGAACCGGTCGAAGAAGATGAAAATGATACCGGAACCGGCCCCGATCCCGAAATGGATTCGGATGAAGAAGAATCGGAAGAACCGGTTACCGAAGCTCCAGAACGGAGATATCCTCTAAGAGAGAGAAGGGCCCCCCGGAGATTTCCGGAACCAGAGCACCTGTTGCTAACCGACGAGGGGGAGCCGGAGAGCTTTGAAGAAGCAAAGCATGACACTCAGAGCCGCAGGTGGTTGAGTGCCATGCAGGACGAGATGGATTCCCTGCATGAGAACCACACATATGAACTTGTGGAGCTGCCGAAAGGAAAACGGGCACTCCGTAACAAGTGGGTGTTCAAGATGAAACCGGGAGATGCCGGAAACCCCCCGAGATACAAAGCCAGGATCGTGGTGAAGGGGTTTCAGCAGAAGAAGGGCGTCGACTTCGACGAGATATTTGCCCCGGTAGTGAAGATGACCTCCATCCGGACGGTGCTGAGCATAGCGGCAAGCATGGACCTCGAGGTAGAACAGATGGACGTGAAGACGGCATTCCTTCATGGTGACCTCGATGAAGAGATCTACATGCAGCAACCGGAAGGATTCGAGAAGAAAGGGAAGGAGCACCTGGTATGCCGGTTGAAGAAGAGCCTTTACGGACTGAAGCAGGCTCCCCGGCAATGGTACCGGAAGTTCGACTCCTTCATGACCGACGAAGGGTATCTCAAAACGCAGTCCGACCACTGCGTGTTTGTGAAGAAGTTCGAAGGAGGAGACTTTCTAATACTCCTCCTGTACGTGGACGACATGTTGATCGTCGGACGGGACCAGGTCAAGATACGGATGCTGAAGAAGGCTCTTCACCGAACCTTCTCAATGAAGGACCTGGGTTCGGCGAGACAAATACTAGGGATGCACATCATCCGGGACCGGAAGAAGAAGCTGTTGTGGCTGTC